>NC_088882.1:24843725-25143625 GCF_032884065.1 Artemia franciscana | reverse complement strand
AGAGAGAGAGAGAAAGAGAGAGACCAAAGACCACCTACCCTGAACAAGCTCATGGCTTACAGGGGAAAAAAACTTACCACACAGCGTCAGCATATTCAAAAGCCAAGAATATTAAAATTATTTTGCAGGATAATGACAATGCACCCAAAGAAGTCAAGCATTGTTTGGAAATTATGCCATGAAAACTCCCATAATAATTTCTGCTTGCTGAAATAAATTAAACACAATGGTTACTTGATGAAGAATAAGGGGCCACAAGAACAAAGAAAAATGTTTATCGTTCTCTTTTTAATTAAATATAAACAAAATTTATTTCTACTGAAAGTAAGGAGCAACGTTAAAACTTAAAACGAACCTAAATTATTCCATATATGAGGCAGGTTGTCCCTCTTTTCACACTAAAATATTTTAGTACTTTTAAGAAAGCTTCTGATTCTATATAAACGCCCCTTGTTTTTGAGGAGATGTTCTTGAATAATTAGGACAAAAGGTCGAGCTTTAGCGCAAAGAGCAGGGTATCGAGGAGGGAGCAGATCCCATCATAGACGGAATAATTTCTATTCGTTTTAAGTTTTAATGTTGCTCCTTACTTTCAGTGAAAAAACTTGTTTTCTTTCTTTATTTAATTTCTGGTCGTTATTCATATAATCCATTGTTGGAACTAATACCCAGTAAAATTTTAAAAACCCACCTTTAGCAATCAGACCCCTTGCCCCCCCCTCGAATGGCCAAGCCAGCATAAGACAGCGTCGATATTAAGAGTAGGCTTGAGCTGGATGACCAAATTTTTACATTTAGCGAATAGAGCCTCCATATATTTGCCTTTTTCATTCACTTTATTTTAAGTCTTCATTTTCTTTTCCACTAGTTTTCTTTTATAGGCAGCTGTCATTTGAAAACCCCACGACCCCAATTTACTGCTTGAGCAGAGTGAAAGTCATGACCCAATAAAACGGATGGTTACTTGTTAACAATCTCTTAGAAATCAGATGATCATTGTCACAGGTTGAAAGGTATGGGCTACCAACTGAGAGACAGACCTGCAAGATTGGTAGAGCAAATTGAATTAAAAGAAAAACTGTATATACAAGTGAAATTTGAAATAAGTTTAATAGACAAAAATTTAAATTCAATAGAATTTTTTTAATTTAAAATTAAAATTTAAGAGGCAAAAGGTCAGAGGGAGCCCCTATCAAATTAAATAAGACTTATATATTATTACACTTTTCAATTGGCTAGGTGCAGCAGCAATCCCCTCCAATTATTTTGATTTTAAGTTTTTATTTCTCTCTGTCTGTTTATGGCTTTCAATTAAATATTCGTCAATAGACACCAAATAAAATGAGTTATAAAAGAGACATTGTAAATACCTTATAATTATGATGGGAATAACCAGGAATATGGTAAGCAGAAGGACTTACGTAAAATATGGACGACATGCTTCCATTTCATCTAGGGTCTTTTTAATATCTTCTATTAGTACATTAAAAGCCTGTGTTGAAGCAAGTCCAGGGGGAATGTCAGAAACCATTGTCTCTAAGGATAAAAAACAGATATTCAAAAGGAATAAGACAAAAAAAAGATTTCACTGTGTGAAATAAACAGTATAAATAGTACACTATCAAGATACAGGGCAAGCTCTTAGGGGGAAGTGTGCCACACCATTTTTCCCTGGCAAGGCTTAATAACAAAAGATAAAGGCATTCTTCACCACACTATTTCCTTTCTATATAGGAGGTATTTAGACAACTATTAGGATAGATCCTTTCCCACTGTACATGTCTGAATGAATATACTGAAAGCTTCATTTGCATGCATCAATATTTATTCAAGTTAAACAAAAAGCCACTACTAAAGCATTGTCAGTCTGTATTCCAAAGGGAAGAAGAGATGGAGTAAGGTCTTGAATGTGCCTTCCTAGATCATAGATCCATCCCTAAGAATTTATTTTTACCAAGACAAACAAGTTTTGAGCTAGCCTGTAAAACAGAAAACTTTCAGAAGAAAAAATCAAGAAAATAAACAGTAGATTTGGGCCTTGAAGCAACTGAAACTAGCTTATATAAGAGTATAACCAAAGAAGAGTATGAGTTACTATGAACGAAATAAGGAAAGTCAAAACAAATATTAACTAGAATGAACAATGAAGTCGAAATTTAAAAGAAAACAGAAAGTTAGTGTCAACCTTCTAGTACTGACTGTAGTAGCAAAGAACCATAAGCCTGCAATGTTCTGACGTTTGCACCCTATCTGACGTTTATACAAGCATTTTTTCTATAAGAACCATATAATCCCCCAGGGCATAACTTACACTGCCTGCCCGAGGCCCTGGGGGTTGTGTCAACTACGGAGTTTTTGTTATATGATCTTTGAGCTATTCTTAACAAAATAGCTATCTCTAAATTTTTATCAGATGTATTTAAGAGGAAAAAGGGCATGGGTGGGGCTAGTTACCCTCTGATCTCTTTTGACTCTTAAAAAGTAAACTAGAACTTTCAATTTCCAATCAAATAACCCCTTACTGAAATTCATACAAGCATCCCTTCTACAAAAACCATATATGTCCCCAAGGCATAACTTACAATACCGGCCCTGGGCCTTGGGGGTTTTTTGTTGACCCTAGAGTTCTTATTATTTGATGTTTGAACAATTCTTAAAAAAATGGCGACCTCAAAATTTTTATCAGATGAGTTTGGGGGGAAAGGGCGTGGAGTGGCTAGTTGCCCTCTTATCTCTTTAGACTCTTCAAAAGTGAACTAGAACTGTCAGTTTCCAAGCAAATGAGCCCTCTTTGAAGTATATACAAGCATCCCTTCCAGATGAACCATATATACCCCCTGACCATAACTTACAATGCCTTCCACTGGGGTCCTGAGGGGGTGTGTCAAACCTAGAGTTTTTGTTATATGATCTTTGAACCATTTTTAATAAAATGGCTATCTCAAAGTTTTTATTAGATGTATTTGGAGGAAAAGGGCGTGATGGGAGGGGAGGGCTAGTTACCCTACAATCAGTGTTGACTCTTAAAAAAAGCTCCAAAACTTCTTATTTCCTATCAAATGAGCCATCTCTGAAGTTTCTATGATGACCCCTTCCATATGAAGTGCCTCTGAGGAAAAAATAAGAAATAAATAACTTATAAGACATTAGAGCTATAATGTTGCCTCTGATACAGTAAGTGGTTCCAAAAATATTGCTGATATGCCCTTTTGACAGTCTGTATGCATACAGTTTGTTTTGATCTAGCTCAAATTTCTCCTCAACGTTTCCTCAGATGTTCATTTCAATACCCTCAGTCTTGGTAGCACATGCTACAGAAGCAGTAGATTTGGTAGTAGTCATGGTAGCAGTAGTAGCATTCAAATATTGCCTTTTTGGTCAATTAATTAATATACTCAGTCATTCCTGAGTTAGGCCTTTTTGACATCTCATATACATTAGGGTGGAGCTTATTTTTAAAATTTTGGAAATATTATTTTCTTACCCCCCTAAGTTGTTCCATATCACATGAAAACATTGTAGAAAAAGTTTGAGCCATTTATAATAATGTTTAGGGGTAGCTCAAGTACCTCAAAGATTAAGAAAAAAGAAAAAAAAGAAGGATTTCGATTAAAAATTTTAAAAATTAAAAATTTTGGAAATATTATTTTCTTACCCCCCTAAGTTGTTCCATATCACATGAAAACATTGTAGAAAAAGTTTGAGCCATTTATAATAATGTTTAGGGGTAGCTCAAGTACCTCAAAGATTAAGAAAAAAGAAAAAAAAAGAAGGATTTCGATCAACTTGTATTTTGCTTTAAAAAAATATAAACAAAATTGTTTAGTTCCTATTTATTGTTGACCTGACAGAGTCTGCTTCCTGCTGTCGGGATAAACTCTGCGGTGTTCATTGACAACTTGCAGCAGAAATTGCAGCTGCGACTCATCTTGGGTTATAAAACCGCTGTACTCTTGAATGAGTGCCACTCCTCGCTCAGCGTGGTCATTGACGACTTTGAGTGACCTCACAGTTTCTGACGCTAGCTTGTAGTCGTGTCTATCTTCCCACAAGTCTGGATCAACTGTGAGAAATCCATCCGGAAGATCCATCATTTGAAAAAGTTTTGCTGACTTTGCTGTAACAAAATGTTCCAGGTTTTTATTCTTGGCTGAATCAAGATCAATGGTGATACGCTTGGTATGTTCCTGTTCCTGGTCGTCTTCACTCTGCATGGCACTCACCATCAGTCTCTTCGTCGACGAACTGACGCGACTGTCGAAGAAAGCCAAGCCAACGAGTTCGGGTGACAAATACCACAAGTTACCGGAAAACTTGTTTGATGTGGCCTTTGAGATTGCCAAATGGATGGACGAGTACTCGAGCAGCGACTTCAGCAGTAGTAGGTCACTGTACGGAGCACCTGAGGCTAAAGGTGCAGAGATCCAGGCTTTCAGGTACACACGTACTGCAAACACACACAAGTCATGCAAACCTCTTTCTTCTGTGAGAGTCAGTCTAAACTGAGCCTTGAACATCCAGATCTTTAAACTGTATATCACTTTGCTCATCCATCTGGCATGGTGCATCGCTCCGGGTGACATGAATCGTACTCCTCTCGCAGGAGTAGCACCAAGAACGATGAGCACAAGTTCCAGGAATTCCTTGTAATCATCCCTCGGCTGGCTCTGTTCAAGGTGCTTGTTAGCAAAATCGATGGTACTTTGTTTGATGTCATCCACTAGACGCGCCACATCATCAGCTGCAATTCCTGTTTCATATTTATCTGTATCTATGAATCTCCAATAGCCCTGGAAGCGTTTGAAGAGTGGAACCTCAGGAGAAGATGTCGATCCCATGCACACTCGAAACGCAGCACCAATGACGAGCTCCATAATATGATGTCTACAAGCCAGTGACAAGAGTTCCTTACCTAGCTTCTGCTCCAACAGAACACAAGCACCAGAGATCCTGCCAGTGTTTGAGCTTGTAGTATCGAAACACATGGCTCGGATGTTGCCGGGTATGCCCCAGTCTTCAATAGCTCCGAAGACAGCAGAAGCCTGAGCCTCGCCTGTTCCGGATGGAAGCTTGGCTACTGTGAGTAGCTGTAAAACTTCTTTTCCGGAAACCAAAACAGGCAGACGATCAACCTTCTCTTTTCCAATGAGGTCGGGGATCAGTTTGCCGTCCCAGTGGACAACGAGGGGAACATCACTCTGAAACTTGGCTCTGATGCTTGCAGAACTGTGAATTCGATGTTTTGCTCTGAGTCGGCGAACTGAATCTCTATTTAGAGCTAGTTGGTCAATAGTCATTCCTAAGCTTTTGGCAGTTTCTGCTATGACAAAAACAGCCTTGCGGTCTGATACTTTAGTACAATCAAGAGCTGCTGCTAGTTCAGGTGTAACTACAGCTTTTCGGCCCCTCTTTCTTTTTTGAGTTCTGCTTCCTCCAACAGCCCCCTCACTGTCAACGTCTTCTGCTGCGCTGATCTCTGAACCAGATGTGGTAAGTTCGGCTGTGGAAGCCTCTATCTGTTGTATGTTCTCTGTTTGCTGTCGTCTTTTAAGTGTTTGCTGCTCTCTCTCAGACACCCTTTTCTCCTTGCAAGCTAGTGTTTCATCTACGCCAACCATTGACCCCCGTCTCCCTTTTTCTCGCTGGGCTAACAAGAAATCTTTGTCTTCTTGTATTGACATCGTGTTCAGGACATCGGCGTGAGCGATGTCAAAAAGATCCTCAAGCCTAGATACGAAGGCCGCCTCTCTCGCCTGTTGAGTTGATGACTTTCGTGCTTTGTTCTTCTTGAGGAGACGCCATTCTTCAAATGCCTGCTCAAGCTTGGTTTGACAGTTTTGATGATCTCTCATTGGAATTCGAGCTTTCCGCCAAAACTTTGCTAGTTCGGTTACAGCAGCAGCCGACGAGTGCCTAATGGTCTCATTCAGTTCAAGGTGGAGATGAAGGAAGAACCCAAGAGCCATTCGCAATGAAGGCAGCTTGCTACCTCTTAATTCAGACACAGAGCTACCAATGAGATATAACTCCGTTCGAGATCTAGTTGCATTTGCTAACATTTTCAGTCTCAATTGGTTCTGAAATAAAAAGAAAACAGAATTTATAATCATGAACTTAGGTAGGGTGAATTTTTTTTAGAAAAAAGAGCAAAAATTGTTCAACTCATTGCTTCTCCAACAAAAGAATAGGCTCAGTTACATTCAAATTCGTCAATCAACGTAGTCATTAGTAGTAGTCATTACCGTTATAGAAATCTACTGTCTTGAGACAAGTTAATACACAATTAGCTTATTATTGTAAAAAAAAAACACTGATAACAAAACAGAACTGATACAATATCGCCTCGAGCAAAAAACTACACCAGACTGAGTCTTGGTGTCCGAGACTCTAGTAAGCGCAACCAGTCAAAAGCAAACAAGTCTGAACACGTTCATCTCTGAAGGATGGAAATTTTGAATTGCCGGCTAAATTATGTCTGGTTCTGCTGCAAGTTGTCAATGAACACTGCAGAGCTTATCCCGATAGCAGGAAACAGACTCTATCCGGTCAACCATAAATAGGAACTAAACAATTTTGTTTATGTGTTTTTAAGCAAAATACAAGTTGCTCGAAATCCTTCTTTTTTACTTTTTCCTTCTTTTTTACTTTTTTTCTTAATCTTTGAGGTACTTGAGCTACCCCTAAACATTATTATAAATGGCTCAAACTTTTTCTACAATGTTTTCAGATGATATGGAACAACTTAGTGGGGTAAGAAAATAATATTTCCAAAATTTTTAAAATAAGCTCCACCCTAATATACATGTAACATGTTTTGATTTAGTTCAACATATTCTAGAAGGCTTACCTGAATGAACTTCATCTTTTATAACAGTGAAGGTCAAACATTCCTGCCTTCTCAACAATATACACTATATGCAAACAATGGACGAGTGACCTAGCTTCCAGCCCTTGTCCTGAGATTTGTGGGGGGGCTTGACATCCCCAAAGACGTAATTGGGCTTTTCAACTATGCTGAATAAAACAACTGTCTCAAGATACTCTTTGGATGTGTTTAGGAAAATTTGCAAGCATGCAGGGAGGGCTGGTTGCCCTCAAATTACTTTTGGCTCTTAAAAAGATCACTAAAACTTGAAAACTAAAGAAAAACCTTATATGCCCCAGGGCATTACTTACAACCCTAGCAGGCTCTGAGGGATTATTTCAACCTTGGAGGCATTGTTATATGATCTTTAGACTATTTTGAACAAAATCGCTATATCACAATTTTGATCAGATGTATTTGTGGAAAATAGGGCGTTGGGGGACTAGTTGCCCTCTGACTACTTTTGACTCTTAAAAAGAGAACTAGAACTTTCAATTCCCAATCAAATGAGCCTCCCTAAAATCTTATACCATACCTTCCATAAAAAGTTATATACTCCTGGGACATAATTTACAATCCTTGCCCATGAGCTCTGGGTTTTTTTTTTGAGCTGTGGAACAATTGTTATATGATCTTTGGTCTACTGTTAACAAAATGGATACCGCAAAATTTTCAATCAAATACATTTGTGGAAAAGAGGGTGTGGGACACTAGTTGCCCTCTAATCACTTTTGATCCTTAAAAAGAGAACTAGAACTTTTAATTTACAATCAAATGAGCCTCCTCCAAAGCTTATACAGCCACCCCTTCCACAAAGCTTTATGTGACCCCAGGGTATAATTTATAACCCTTGCCCCCAGTTTCTGGGGTTTGTCTCAACCCTAGAGCAATTTTAATCTGATCTTCATACTATTTTGAACAAAATGAAAATCTCAAAACTTTGATGAGATTTGTTTGTAAAAAGAGGGCATGGGGGACTATTTGCCCTTCAATCACTTTTGACTCTTAAAAAGGGACTAGAAATTCGAATTTCTAATCAAATAAGCCCTATCTGAAGTTTATATGAACATTCCTTCTATAAAAATCTCATATATTAGCAATGGGCAATTAGCATAGCTTACAGCCAATGCTCTGAGGCTTGTGTGTGTCTATGGGGGGGGGAGTTGTGACATCCCAAAAGAAATTATTACTGGACCTTTCAGCTGTGCTGAACAAAATGGTTTCCTCAGAAATTTGATTGGATGTATTTAGAGAAATGATGGATGTGGGGTGGCTCTGTTTGCCTTCCAATCACTTTAGACTCTTAAAAAGAACACTAGTACTCCCAATTTCCAACCAAATGAGACCTCTCTAAATTTTATAGCATCACCATTATATTAACAATGGGCAACTAACATAATATATAGCCCTTGCCCTAGGGGCTGTTGAAATTTGATATCTCCAAAAACATAATTACTGGACCTTTAAACTATGCTGATCAAATGGATATCTGAAAAAATTTATTACCTTAAATTACCCCAAATCACATTTACAGCAAGATAAGGTGGACTGCATCCTCCTGTAGAACATCTTGCTGTTTTATTGTATTGGATATGTTTGGGGAAATGATAGGCATGGGGGGGGGGCTGGTTGCCTTTCTATAACTTTTGACTCTTAAAAAGGGCATTAGAACTTTCAATTTTAATCAATCAGCTCTATTCAAAGTTTCACTACAACTCTTTCTAAACAAAGTGCCTTGGTCAGAAAAAAAGTAATAAAATAAAAATAAATACATAATACATAGGGCCCACTTTGTTTCTTACTTGGGCAGTACTTTTGTGCTACATATGATATATTACCCTAACTCAAAAAATGGCTAATGCCTATCTTCTAATATCTAACTCAGGGCCAGAACTTCTAAGAATCTGAGGCCTAGTCTATATGATAAGACACCAGGGAGATGGGGGGCTGAATAATTAATGAAACCTGCCTCTGGTTGTCCTCTTATTACTTTTGACTCTTAAAATGCCATTAGGACTTTCAATTGAATGAGCTCCTTTCAAAGTTTCTACAACAACTTCTCCTAAATAAAGTGCCTTGATCAGACAGAAAAAAAATACATATGTCTACTTTGGTCACAAGACAACTATGCATATCTTCTAATGTTTAACACAGAGCCAGAACTTCTGACAATCCTAGACTTAGTCTACATGATGAGACACCAGGGGTGCAGACTGGATAATAAATGAAAGTTCTATTTATCTTTGTTAGGTCAAAACATTTTACTAGCTATGATTAATATCAGCTTAACCTACCCTATTTTGGGGAGCAAACTTTGGTTTATAAAAAAAATGCTGGCAATTGCACCATAGGACACTAGTCTAACCAAGGACATTAAAAGCTAGTCTCTTGTACTCTTGTAAATGGTCTTGTATATTAGATGAAATAATCTTCTGTGAGTAAATCCAGACTCTAAATGATACCCAGGGTCAATCTTCTGAAGTAGTTATCTTTACTATCTCCTTCTCTTATGGGCCCTGACCCTTAATCAGCTTGGATAAACTTTGCAGTGAAACTATCACAAATAAATATACGGATGAAATTATGGTAAAATTCTATTTTAGTGACTTCTTGCTATCTTGGAAAGGGGTTAGGTTGGGAAAATGAAACTTCCAGGGATGGGTCTACAGGCTAAAGCATGTCCTGAGAAGGTATTTTGAAGCAACTACCTCTACTCCTTCTCCCTCTAGAGGGCCTTGACCTTTAAAAATATTTGTGTTATTAAAGTGAAACCTTGCAAAATAGATCTTCTGCTTAATTGAAGTACAACAAAATTGTTTTCAGTTTCATTACTTTGCTCAATTCCATTTTATAAGTTTTTAAAGATATGCAAATACATTTCCTAAATTATAAAAAAAAACAACACTTGTATGGCTCCAAATCCTACTCAAATAACAGGAATTGCATTTTCAGAACTAAAGGCAGAGAAAAAGCAACTGGTAACTGAAAATTAAGGCAAAATATTGTTTTGTCAAAATTTCAATAGGTAATAGACCTGTCATGTAGGCACATTTCAGGGCCCTCTAGAGGGAGAAGGAGTGGAGGTGGGTACTTTAAAATAACTTCCCAGGACATAATTTAGTCTGCAGACCCATCCCTGAAAGCTTCATTTTCCTAACCTAAGCCATTTCCAAGACTGCAAGAAGTCAATTAACTAGAATTTCACCTTAAACTTAAAAAAGGTATTTGAGCTATGCAATTTCTATTAATCATAATTTGTAAGCTCTTAAAGACTGAAAAAAAATGTGTAGGCTATTAAACTTAAAAAAGAAGTCCCAATAGGACTTTGGATAAAAACCACTGGCAATTTGTTTTTAAGACCTAGAGACAAAGAAAAGCAGACTCAAGCCAATTCTAGAAGACAGATCCTTCTATCCAATTTTTTAAACCTTAGAAATAGGGAAGAGGTAGATATAGGAGATTTAAAACACCTACCCAGGGCATTATTGAGGTCCTAGATCCATTCCTGAAAACTTCACTCCTAGCTTAACTACTTCCTAAGGTATTAAAAATTCTGTCATCAATAATTTTATCACAAAAGTTAGTGTAGGCTTAGCTAGTATAGCAGTCAAAATGTGTTCACTACAATTATTCTGCATATTATAAATTAAGAATTGTTGTTTTTTAACGTGTTTCCTTCTCAATAGCCCTTACTCTTGACTTCGGCCAACAAATGGTCAATAGAGAACTGAATGATAGCCTACTAGGCCCTACTCTTTTGTTATTATGGGTTAGTCTTTCCATTCACAAGAGGATTCTTCATGTAGGCCTATAATAACCAGTGTGCATTCCAGAAAATCCCCTCAAAAAGGTAGTTTAACAAGGGTTATCTTCAAAAATCGGTAGCAATGATAGAAATGTTGCATTTTACTGTTTTAATTTGGATCAATTCCTTGCAGTTAGCATTTAAATAACACACTGTACAGGGTTTCCAATAGAGGACATTTTCGAAGTGTTGAAAAAAGCTGATGTATTTTTTCCACCGAAATAGTGCGACAAGCTGGGCTTTTGTCGCACAAAAGTGCAACAAAAAGTGCAAGCCTGTTAACTGATTTATGTGATCAGAGTTATTGCAGTTAAAATAAATCTATTAAATAAACCATATATAGAACAGATAATATATTTAGCAGATATGAAAAATGACTACTTAAAAAAAAACAAAGAAAAAGTTACCCTTTCTTTTTCTCTGATAAGATCTTCGTGCACGATGCGTTATTTATTTTTATTTTGTTTTTTTTTTTAGACCAGAGTACTTGGTATAAAAAGAGTTATTGTAGAAACTTTGAAAGTTTCTACTTTCGAAACGCTTATTCGATTGGAAATTACAAGTTAAAGTGCCCTTTTTAATATTCAAAATCGATTGGAGGGGAACCAGCTCTAACCACACTCATCATCTCCTCAAATACATCCAATCAAAATTTTCCGATAGCCATTTTAAAGATAGTCGTAGTTGAAAGGCCCAGTAATTATGTCTTTGAAGACAAGAATGCCTCAAAGCCCTCACGGCAACGGCTATAACTTATTACCGGGGGGCATATAAAAGAAATTGTGGTCATATAAACTTCTGAGATGGGTCATTGGATTGGAAATCAGAAATTATACTGCCTCTTTAATAGTCAAAATTAATTGTGGGCAGCCAACCCTCCCTCCACACCAATTATTTTCCCAACACACCCAATCGAAATTCTAAGATAACCATTTTTTAAGTATATTTGAAAGGTCTAGCGGATGACCACCCCCCCCCCCCCGCCCTTTCACAACCCTCGAGGCAAGGACTATAAGCTGAAGTAGTTACCCATTATTTCTAAAAACATTTAAGGTTAATCGGGAAAGGTTGGTCGTATCTCGAATAAACTTTGGATGGTTTACATTCAATTAGGAATCAGGAGTAATAATGTCCTTTTTAAACTTCAAAAGTGAAAGGAGGGTGACTAGCCCCGTGAAAAGTGAGGTGTTGAGGAGGGGACAGCCCCTTTCATATATGGAATAATTTTTGTTCGTTTTAAGTTTTAACATCGCTTCTTACTTTTCAGTCCAAAAAATGTTTTTTTTTTATTTCATTTCTAATATTTTTCAAATCATTCGAAAATAAATATAACTGCTTAATTCATCTCTACGAGTGAATTTGAGCCGGAAAGAGAAAGTAAGTCAAAAAATTCTTGTATAAAAATTCTGGTATATTCATCCAGTGTAAAATTTCCCCGTAAAATTTCAGCCCCTGGAAACTTCCTTCTCCATAGAAAATTCCTTCAGCAGAAAGTTCCCCATCCTTCTCCACCCGAGAAATATATACAAACTTCCCAATAACAAATACTATGCGTAAGCAATGAGCAGCCTTTATAATTTAAGGACCTCCCCCCAGGAGCATTGGGGGTCATGTTATCATCAAAGGCACAGTCTTATGATCTTTTAACTATGCTGAACCAAATGGCTAACTCGAATTTTTGATCGGACGATTTTGAGCAAAAAAGGGGCATGTGGGGTTAGCTGCCCTTTAATGTTTATGGTCACTTATAAAGGGCACTAGAACTTTTAAATTTCGTTCAAATGATCCCCATCCCGATGTTATAGGACTGTTGGTTCAACACCTTCACACATGGTGAGAAATAATTTAAACACACATGCGTGATATTTCTTCTTGGAAAAAAATACTAAACTCTATATCTTTGCAGAAAAGGGCTTGACGCCTCTACAGTAGGGTTCTTGGATATGCTGAGTCTGGTGGCGTGGTTTTCATGACGCTTCATTAGCTTTTTTGAAACTTTCTCATTTTCCTGACTTTTTCCCCATTTTGAAAAATCAGGCAATTTTTCTCAGGCTCGTAGTAATTGATAGGTAGCACAAAGCTTAATTAAATTTATATATTTGTAATCAATATAACATGCCGATTCTTCTATGTAGTTTATTTTTTGATTTCAAAATTCCGAATTCTTTCATATAAAATGTATCAAATAATTTATTCATTCTCAGCTTTGCTAAATTATCTTTGAAACTGCAAATCTACCGAAATTGCAATTTTTTCTCCTTAGACAGTTTTTTTTTAGAAACATGTTTTTAGACTTTTGGTTTCCATGCACTATTTTGAACCCTCATAGACCCTTTAAGGGCTCAAAAATAATTATTAAAATAAAAAGAGCAAAAAACAGCTAAAAGTGATATTTTCTTCTCATTCCAGCTAATTTATGTTGAGAACTAAAAACTTACCAGAAGTGTCACCCCTTTATCTGTAGGTTAGCCTAGTAAAAAGAAAAACCAATCTTCGCAATCTGGATTAACGCACAAAGCTCAAAGTTCACAGTCACCTAACAGTTAAGACTAACCCAGCTAACATATAGCACTAGTACTTAGGGCTATAACAAAGAAGCCCTAGCACTTTTGTGTGGCACTTTCTGGCTTTTTATGGAAGAGGGTGGTTTTCTGTGTCGTATGTACTACAATACGACAATAATCGAAAAAATGTAACAAAATTGCGGCAGTTCACAACTCTTACCCTGTAGTTGCTGCGTAATCCAAAATTTGATCACATGTTCTTTTACTGATAACGACTAGAAAAACACACAAAGGTAAATTTGCGGCAAAGTACGTGGGGAAATTGAAGACGTTCATGTCCATGAAACAGAGACATTAGATAAGGTTATCTAAGTCTGTATAATGCTACGAATTGCAATTTAACCAGAATGATGACACCATGCTGGTTTTTTGCACCGAATAGCTGATTTTTAGGGAAAATGGTGCGCTGTGGACCCTTGTAAATTTTGCCCTATTAACAAGGAGTTTCAAATCTGCTCAAAGCACCCTAAGTGACGTATCCTTCAAATCTGAATAAATAGGCGAGTCTGTTATAGCCTTTTAGGATTCCGAGGACACGTACTCCATTATTACACACGCAAATTCCAGGAAAATGTCACACAGGCAACAAAATTCAAAAGTCTCAAGGTTCAAGATTTTCTTTCAGACCTTTGAATCTTTTTCTGTTCAAAAAATGGTAGCGTTTTCTTTTACCCTCCCCCTCCCACTGCGTCTGTCTTTTCATGATACAAGTCGTTGTACTCAATGAAACTCAGTAATCGCAATGCCATACCTTTCAACTCAGTGTGTGTCACAACAGTCGAGCATCTTTTGATCTTGGTATGAAGAAGAAAAAGACTAATTTAAGGACACATTTCGTTTGAGGAAAAGGAAGAAAAACACCAACCCCTTGCAATATATTATAGCATTTAAATCTAAACCAGTTTGAAGGCCTTACCTAGGATGTGAAACTGAGTAATGGAACCTGCAATGCATGCAAAAGGAGGTGGAGGATGATGTTTCGGACAAGAGCCTCAAAACGGAGGGAGAGCAGCACCCTTTTTGAGATTCGGTAAAATTTGGACCAAAAGTCCAAGATTTTACTACTAGTACTAAAAACTTACCGCGGCCCCAAGCCGCTGAAACCCAATTCAGCTACGGACTTTCCTCCTCCATCCCAATCTACTCAAAGCCCGTCTCTCTATACCCTCCCAAGAAGTTCTGATTTACATTAAATCTTTCTTTACGACATCCTCTTATCCCAATCAGTCATCTTTCATCCGCAGAACTTGCCTACCCATCTCAATTTTTCTGAATCCGAGAAAAAACGAGTAGTTATAGAAGAATGTCATATAGTCCCTCAATCTGATTTCAATACCAATTCCATGATCCGGTAGAGAAGGTCCAAAATTCACTACTATAATTTATAGATTCTACGAAGGAATTCTCGTAGTGATGTGTTTATTTATTAAATATAGTTAAATCTAAGCCAGAATCTAAACTTGTTCCGTAAATTCAAAACCAAGTGGAGGATTTTCACTTATTATGTTATCAATTTTCTTTGGAGACAAAGAATGAGAGAGGCAGATCTTCTCGTTCCTCTCTAATTCTTTCTCTAAAAGCCATATATGCTGCCATAGCACATTGTGGTTGATATCTCATATTTATCCTACACGAAAATACAACATTATACGAAAAGGAAATTAAAAAGGAAGCTGAAATAAATTTATGAACAATGTTTTACTAAATTAAATGTCAGATCACAGCTTATATACATAAAAAATTAAACAACAACTATCGTTTCGATTTTTTCTTATCTTTTCTTTCTTTGATTTTCTTGCTATCTTTGAAATTCTTTTTACTTTTTCGCTTCCTTTTTTCCTCAGCTTCTGGAGAAGAACTACTTTCACGCCTTTTCTTTTTCTTAGACTTGACCTCTTCCTCACTTTCACTCTCATCTTCACTAGACACAACTTTTTTCTTATGCTTTCTCTCTTTCCTTTCGCTACTGCCATCTCTTTTTTTGTGCCTTTTCTCTGTTTCTTCATCACTTGAATAGTGTTTCTTTTTATGTTTCTTCTCTTCGCTACTCTTTTTCTTATGTTTAACTTCAACATCACTATCTTCTTTGCTTTTCTTTTTTAGCTTCTTTTTATCTTTAGTGATCTGCTCCTTAGACTTTTCTCTTTTCTTTTGTTTTTCCTTCTTGCTCTTTGTTACAGACACTGATGATGATCTGTCACGAGATATTTCACGAGATTTTATAGATGGCAGTAATATGTCAGTTGTCGGTTCGACTTTATCGCCGAGTCGGTCACGAATAGATCGGCGCGTTTCTTCCACTGATTCAACTACCCTTTCACCACCATAATTTACTTTAACTTGTAGTGGCTCTGGACCACTTTGAATTATCGTTTTATGAGCAAACTGAGTAGATTCCGTTAGCTTCAAGCCAATATTACTCGCGAAGCGAATGGGTTTCTTTTCAATTCGGTTAAAAAAGTTTATTTCAGCAGCTCTTTTCACTGCATCAGAAACTGAAGATACCACTTCACCTCTAGACGTCACCAAATCGTCTTCTTCTTCATTTAAGTCAATTTCCCATTTTGACTTTTGAATCTCAGGCGTTTGATCCGATACTTCACCTTCCTCTTCTTGCTGATAGTCAGTTGCTTCCATTTCTGGCACAGGAGATGGCGTTAGCGATAGCTCAAGCTGATCAGTTGGCGATTTCTTGATGGAAGGTTTATATTTCTCTTTTACTTCTTCTTTGACACTCTCCTCGGGAAAATTAATATTTTCCTCTTTAGGAGCTATATCCTCTTTAGGTGCTACTAAAGGTGATACTTTTTCTTCTTTAGGTAAAGGCTTAGTAGCTTTTTGAGTGGCATCTTCTTCTGTAAGCTCATTTTCAACGCGGCCACTTGGAGGTGTATGAACGAAGCCCCGGTCTTTATCGCTCTCTGGACTTACTTCAGCTTTAACCTAAAATAAACAAAGCACTTAGCTTCTTTTTTTCCTTTTCTACAATAGAAACATTCCAACAAAGAGCGATAAATGAAAAAAAAAAAACAATGAGTGAGTTTAAAAAAAAAAAAAACCTTGAAAAGAATTAGACACAAAATAATAAGTAGCGAAGGCTTGTTAAAAAGGGGCGTTTGCCTGTACATACTTAAAGTGACTCCGAAGTTAGAAAGGAATCATACATTCAGAAGTAGTAGAAAAATTCAATTTTTGTTCACTAATTACAGAAAAACGTCAAATTTGAGAAAATTCCTTTGACGGAATCAGAACAGTCGATTGTCGAACAATGTAGACTAGGGAGGAGGAGGATGTATTTTCCAAAATATAGGACGCCTATTTTTCTTTAATGAACATACTAAAAAGGTATTTTTAAGGAAAAAATATGAAAAAGGATATTTTTCAAGATTTACAGGGGGGGGGGAGGACATTACCTCCACAACCAATTGACATTTCTCGGTAGAATTCACAATGGGTGGCCTGAAGGGAATGAAGTTTTAATCTTTCTTATATATTTTTCTCTTACAAAGTACTTTTTTAGGATCATTACTAAGCGTGCAGCGTTCAAACTTCATGTTCTTTTTCCTTTTTGACCAAGGGAAAGAGAAAATACCAGGAGTCAAGCTTAAGAAAAGCTATTGATTAGAGACCCAGCTTCGTTGAAGTTTTCGTTAGAGACCAAAAAACAACTTCGTAAAGTTTTAAGCTAAACTTGAAACCTTAGACCTTGAAATTTGAAACCTTGATACCTATCCTAGAATCAAAATCTAAACGATTTCAGTTAGGTTTTATAGTTTGTACCTATAGCTTGGGCTTGAAAATCGATCTCCTTAGTTTCATTTTTCTTGAGTTAAATATTGGATTAAAATTTGGTTGCATTTATTGTATATTGATATTGTTAAATAAAGACATCAGCAGACATGCAAATCTACTTCATGATCTTGCTTAAATACAAGCGATAAGTTTTGAGTTTAGAAAGGAACCAAAACCCTCATAAGACAGTATAGGATTAATTTTAACCCAAATGTCCCCAATCTCCAGCCAACAAATTTAATAAATTCCTCAATATATTGAGGAGCTTTATCTACCACCAAAGAAAGAGAAGGCCCTGGCCTTAGCTGGTAAGTCGTCAGTAAAGAGATGAACAAATGCTAATCCTCAGTAATACCTTTAAATGTTACACTTTAATCTATTGTCGTGGTGGTGACCTCAGTACCTTTTGATACATAGACCGTTTTACAAGTGTATATGAACTTACCATGCCATCTGATAGCTTACCAGTCAGCTTTCCTATACCTTTTGGATCTGATCAATAAAACTTGATTCATTTACTTAAATTTTGACATTTAAAAAAAAAATACTGCCGACTCTCGCTAATTAAAAATTCATGGGACTACGATTTTTCTTCGAGTTATAGAGGTCATTCTACATAAAATTCTAATTATAAAGGTAACAAGTTTCAAAGGTAAGCCAAATGAAAATTCGAATTACAGAGGTAGAAAATATCTAAATTTACTCACTACAGCCACTACGGAGTTAAGATTAACTTTATTATTGTATTACAAACTTGACATATCCCGACTTTATTTTCAAATTAAATAAAAAAAAACTAATTTTTTTAGCTGAAAGTAAGGAGCGACATTAAAACTTAAAACGAACAGAAATTACTCCGTATATAAAATGGGTTGTCCCCTCCGCAATCCCTCGCTCTTTACGCTAAAACTTTTAATTGTTTTAAAAAGTAGAATTGTGGCAAAGAGTCAAACTTTAGCGTAAAGAGCGAGGGATTGCGGAGGGGACAACCCATTTTATATACGGAGTAATTTCTGTTCGTTTTAAGTTTTAATGTCGCTCCTTACTTTCAGCTAAAAAAATTAGTTTTTTTTTATTTATTTTCTGAACGTTTTTGAATTAATGCATGTTCGGTTTTGGCTCTCCGCACATAAATTATTAAAATGAAATTTGTATATTAATTCTTTTTTTGGCTAAATGGCTTTCTCTTAGTTTTGATCAGACGATTTTGAGAAATAAGGGGTGGAGAAGGAGGCCTAGTTGCCCTCCAATTTTTCGGTTGCTTAAAAAGGCAACTAGAACTTTTAATTTTAACGAACGTTTTTATTAGTAAAAAATATACGTAACTTATAAATTAGCAACTTACGTAACAAACTTTCATAATCTTATATTTTATTATGCATACAAAGGGGTTTGTATCCTCGTTAATACCTCGCTCTTTACACTAAATCTTAAGTTTTGTCCCAATTCTTTAAGAATGACCGCTGAATCAGAAAGGCCGTAGAATAAATAGTTGAAATTACTAAACATACTTTAGCATAAAGAGCGAGGTATTTATCTCCTCCTAAATACCTCGCTCTTTATGCTAAAGTATTTTTAGAACCCCTCATATGCGTAATAATCTCTGTTCGTTTTAAGTTTCAATGCTACTCCTTCCTTTCATTTGAAAAAACGTTTTCATGTTTATTTTTCATTGTTTTCTTATAGTAATGCTAGAAAATCATGCGCCCTTTTCCTTGAATTTTCCTTCCCCCATGACAGATTCCTCCAAGGAAAGATCCTCCAACATAGCCCCCTCCCCTCAAACCCACCCCCCAAACAAAATACAATCCCCCTGAAAACGTCTGTACACTTCCCAATAACCATTACTATATGTAAACACTGGTCAAAGTTTGTAACTTGCAGCCCCTCCCCCAGGGATTGTGGGGGAGTAAATCATCCCCAAATACATAGTTCTTATGGTTTTCGACTATGCTGAACAAAATGGCTACCTCAAAATTTTGATCCGTTGACTTTGGGAAAAAAATGAGCGTGGGAGGGGCCTAGATGCCCTCCAATTTTTTTGGTCACTTAAAAAGGGCACTAGAACTTTTCATTTCCGTTAGAATGAGCTCTCTTGCGACATTCTAGGACCACTTGGTCGATACGATGACCCCTGGAAAAAAAAAAAAAAAAAAAAAAAAAAAAAAAAAAAAAAAATAAACACGCACCCGTGATTTGTCTTCTGGCAAAAAATACAAAATTCCACATTTTTGTAGATAGGAGCTTGAAACTTCTACAGCAGGGTTCTCTGATACGCTGGATCTGATGGTGTGATTTTCGGGTGTTTCCCCCTATTTTCTTAAATAAGGCAAATTTTCTCAGGCTCGTAACTTTTGATGGGTAAGACTAAACTTGATGCAACTTATATATTTAAAATCAGCATTAAAATGCGATTCTTTTGATGTAGCTATTGATATCAAAATTCAATTTTTTAGAGTTTTGGTTACTATTGAGCCGGGTCGCTCCTTACTACAGTTCGTTACCACGAACTGTTTGATGTCAAGACTTGAATTTCAAATGTCAATATCAAATTTAGTTTTTTTGGAAATAGACAACTGAACATTAACAGAATCTGATACAAAATACATTAAACAAAACTAATACATATCAAAGTGTAGATAAACCTGTATACCGGGGTTTTGACTAACCGAGGTTCGTTGAAAAAAACCTTGAGCTACAGAGGTAAACCTTGACTTATGGAGGTAAAACAAAAATTGATGAATTATCTACTGAATTTCAAATTATAGAGGTAATTTTCTGGTCACTTCGACTTACAGAGGCAACCACAAAATTATTTTTTCTTCCACTTAGACAGGTTTTTCCAAGGAAATGGAAATTAATTCGAGATATCGAGGATTTCGATTTATCGAGGTTCGAGAGTTGACTATAGAATGTCTCTTAAGTAGTTCTAATGAAGTAAAAGTAGAAATGAGACGCAACAAAAAGCATTTATTACTATTTATTTGTTATTTGCAACTTTTTACTATTTAGCAATTCTGATTTTGACTCAGATATAAATTGAATAAACTAGAGCCGAATCAAACCTTATTTTCGTGCAATCATCATAATGCTGTCTGAAATCCAAATCAATGACCTTGATTATTTAAATTGCAACGACGAAGAGCATATCTATTTGTTAGTTAAAGCAACACGAAACAGGATATTCGGAATTGATAAAGGAGTAAATCTAAAATCCAAAGCACTCGCTGGGCCTGCTTTTGAGTATTTTTTCACTCTTGTGTTGACAAGTGTATTCTAGCTATTGTTATTTTAAAAATATTCAGTACTTTTAGGTACCTCACGAGACTTTTTCCCCATGTATAATGGTATACACATGGCGTTCATGAGATTCTCCTGGCAATCCTGGCAATTGTAAGGAAATACAAAGAAAAACACAAGGACAATTGCTATCAAAGTCTGCAATTGACGTGACATAATCACCAGTTCATACAACATACTAGATATTGTTCTTATGCACTGTAAAGCCAAACTAGTCAGTCCTTTAACATTACTTTTCCATTGCTAGTTTAACTTCGAATAAATGTCATCTCTGCTCCAAAACCAAATAGCAGCCCTGCCCATATTGGCTCGTATAGGAAGATAAGTCTCCTCCTTGGGATGGGAAATTCTACAAGTACATTTCCAATAAAACTCTGGATTCTACCTGAAACACTCAACACTGGACAGCCTTGATAACCTGCCTCAAGAGTGAGTTGAACTTCTGGCTTTGAGTTACTATAATAGATCGCTTTCTACTGATAACACAAAACAAACTTTTAATAGTAAAAAAAAAGGCCCAAATATTTTAACTTTACGTCTAGAAGCCTTCTTCAGCGAAAAAAAAAAGCAACAAAAAAACCCAACTAAACTAAACAGAACATATAAATGAAACAAAAGGTAAAAAGAGAAAAAAACGGGTGAAAACTAGAAAAACCAAAATGTTAGTAATTTCCAATGTATCAACTGTTCCTCACTTCAAATTGCACGAAAAAAAAGAAGCAAACTAAGGATAGTTATTTTATCCTGATTTTGTTTGTTTTTGTTTCTGCCGGTGTTTTTTTCCTTTGATCTTTTATTTTATTTATATGTTCTGTTTAATTAAAAATTTAAAAGACATCTCTTTGGGCAAATGTCTCAATGAGGTTGAATCCTCCTTTGAGGGAAATCCGTATGTGATTCTCCATTCTGGGATCCACCACCCTCCCTCCAATGAACTATATCTACTTATACTACCGTTTTCCAAGCCAAAACGGCAAAAACACAAAAAATACGATATGGTAAGATAGCCTGCAAGAGGAGAGCTTCACTGAGTACTTGAAAAGAAGCTTTGTAAGACAATGTACCTTCATTTGAAGTTTCAAGAGATATTATCCCCAAAATTCTGTCTGTTGATTCCTTTGTGAATAGGTTCAACAGAAACAAACTCATGAAGACTTTTTAGGTGAAAAATACCGATAAATAGTGGCAAATCTGGTTGAATATTGGCAAATAGGCGAATGATTGTTTCATTGATCGACATAATGATACATGTAGCTAATTCTTTTCCAGGTGAAGTCTTTTGTCTATGTGCTATTGCTTCATCGAGTGTCGAGATAAGTGAATTTGGACCATAATTAACTTTGGTGTGATTCATATTAGTTAGTTACGATTTGTCTGTTTAAGAACAAAGAAAAAAATTTTCCTATTTGGACTTTCTGGATAGTTTATTGGCATAGGGAGAAATTAGTCAGCAACAAACTGGCGTCATAAGTAGAATATTGAGACAAGTTTAAAAGTTAAGTCGTGTTAAAAAGTTATGGATGTGGAATATCGGTCATTCTATTTAAGGTGTTATTTTTAACACTTGAAATGAATTTCTATTGGAATTGAATTATTTAACAGATTAATTACTTAAAAGATAGTAAATGAAATTGGACATTTAGAAAAAGATACCTTGTCGGTTGCTTGAAATAACAATTTTTTTTGTCACATATGAGTATAAATAATTTGCCAGTCTCATTTAGGCGTACCGGCGATTTCACCTGTGACTGCGAAAAACTTCTTTCATCGTTCCACCGGAGTCAACAAAGCGATCCTGAATTGTTCCGTTTCCTTACTGGTCAAGCCGATGGAACTGGCAATGAATACTAGTTCCGAAGCGGTTTGTTATACAGTTAAGCCATTCCTCGAGATGAGTCCGTCCATTGCCGGTTTCTAGCGCCTGAAAGCTTCCGTGAACGAGTAATGCAGAAAGTTCATCTGCTTCCCGATAGTGAAGACAAATCCAAACATAGAGACCATTCTTCAATCTCGCAGATACTGATAAGGTAATTTTACTGACAAGGCATATACTCTTGGATCAGGCGGTTCATGAACAGCTATTCTTGTCGTGAAAAGAGATGTCTTTTCTGGCAACGTGGTTAGAGTGAGGAAGAACTAACTTTGTTTAAGAATGTCTCAGACATCCTCTTGTGGAAGGGGGGATGTCTTGAATCGTCCATATAATGAAACGTGTAGTAAATCCTTTTCCAAGTGAAGCCTTCTAAGTGTTATTTCGTCATCGAGTGTCAAGATAACTGAATTTGGACTATAATGAAATTTGGTGTGATCCATTTTAGTAAGTAGCGATTTGTCTGTTTAAGAATAAAGAAGGGATTCTTCGTACTTGGACTATTTGGATGGTGTATTGAAACAGGGAGAAATTAGTCAGCAACAAATTTACAAACGATGATAGGAAAAAATTGGCAAATGACGAACAAGGGCAAATAGTGGTTGAATAGTGGAAAATCTGGTCGTGAGTCTTTAGCGGCCTGGCTTCATGAAAACTGGCAGACAAAAAAAGTACATTGATCAATGAATTAAAGCCCCTATATTCAATACCAAAACTCGGTTTATACAAAAGACCACTACGCTGTTTCTTTCAGTGGTTGAACATCTGCAAATAAATAGTGAAAATACTTCAGTTTCCCCCTCAAGCGCCGAAATTGGGAAAGCGTGGAAAACATTATTCGAAATTTGAACTATTAAAACATAGAGTCCATCAAATAATACTTCGATTAATCTACTTAAATTTATACTAATGCTCCTATAAACTTAGCACAACGTCACCTGGGACAGAAACGAGTGACAACCAACCATCCTATTTTAAGATTAAATGACATGTTATTTTTTTCCAGATTATTTTAGAATACACTCCTTTTCTCTTCTCTGCCTAAGGGTTTTACAATCAATAAACTCATTGAAATAGTGAATACAAAGCATACCTAAGTTAAATTAACTTTATTAAGACTTGCACTGGTGTAGCAATAATTTTCTTTATAGATATAAACGTACAAACGTTTCATATTATAAAATAGATAATATCAACAAAATAACAGCTGATGAAAAAAAAAAATCACAGCTCATCGTCACTGTCAACAGAAAGACAGTCACTGTCAACACTGCCACTGGCAATAAAAAGACGACAAAACTGAATAAAAGAAAAGAGACCACGCAACAACAGAATGACAAGAATCAAATAAAACAAACAAGAGATGACGCAACAAAGAGAATATAAATCATTTAAAAAGTATTTAAGTGCATAAGAACAAACGGTGTTTAAGGTAAATGAGTCATGTAAATACAAATGAAAAAAAAAGCAATGCCAACTTTATACTAATATAAATAAAGAAAAATACAGCGAAGTAATTGCTTACAATAATCACATTCAATTTAGTATGTTTTTTTTTTACAATTCTTAAGCTAAGCATTGACGACCTAAATACAAGTCAGTCAAATGGAAACATAAATAGATGAAACATTTGATAATTTTAGTAACAGGCATTTGGTTTGAGCAATAAGTTCCAGATAGATGAAATTATTTAATGCGCTTTAATAGGTTCAAGGTATGGCATTTTCCTGTGTCGATTGGCGTTTATTATTCTTGACATAAAGGGATTTCGCGAGTAAGGTATCTCACGGTGTCAAATTTGGGGATGTTTACTCCATGCAACACAATGCGTATGAAACAAAATTTACTTTTAAAAAATAAATAATTTAATACTAAAAATCATGGTCACTCCCCCTGAGCCAGGACACGACACTGAGTCACTGAGCCACCTGAGACCGACAAAGCTAAGCACAACCATCGTCCGTTCTAATTCATCTAACTCTTTACACTCTTCCAAGAACTTCCCATTTCCATTAAATATTTCCTTACGACATCCCCCGTTGGAGGACAACCTGCTTTTTGTTTGATCCTAAATGGTTGGCTGAAAAGGACGATCTTTGGCCATCTGTCATCTTTCATCCATAGAACGTGTCCTAGCCATTTCAACCTTTCTCTCATAATAGCCCAAAAAAGGGGGATTGAACCACATTTTTTGCACAGCTCCTTGTGCGTACACTTTGAGATACGATCAGTCAGTCGGGTACCCAAAGCAACCCAATTCATGCTTCATATTTTATGAATAGAAGTTCTTTATCCTTATTTGTTTGGTATCGGAAGAAAACTAGAATGAGCTAAATAACAAATTATACGAATCTCTATATGCATTCTGGGTAAAGTGCTTTCAAATCCTCCCATTGAAACTTTTTAATCTCAGAGCACCAAAAATCATATTTTTATCTTCTTCCTTTATGCTTTAAGTCACTTTTGTCGCATGAAACATTTTTTTTTTTAATTTGGCTCATTATGGCATTTCAGTATCGATCATTCTTTTTTGGAGCCTCAAATAATTGAAGGGATGAATCAAATCCACCAGCTTTTCCAACCTCGACATTTCTGAACAGGATTTATTATTTGGCTTTTATTTCTGCTGATTAAAATCGCCAATCTTCATTGGATATATGTGTCTGGTGCAAATTTGAACCAATTCAAATTTGCCATTTATTTTACCCTATCTGTGTAATAGCTGTAATTAGCATAGTAGGTGGATTATTATAAGACATCCAAATTTAGACAAAGACGAAAAAATGGCTATCTTCTAATTGAGGTTATGATAAACCTGATATTGAAGTTAAAACGGTTTTTAAGATATTTTTATCCAGGTCATAATGAGGAAGGTCAAATAGACCAAAAAAAATTACTAGAAACGACACACAATTTATCCATTATTGCTGGTAAATAAAAAAAAAATAAAGATCTTCCAGAGCCATGGTTCAGTCGTCGCGTAGGTGTTGCTAGTTGCTAGATCTTTTTTACTAGAATATGTGGCAAGCCTGTCGCTTAATCTTGCTGCAGCAGGAATCGAATCTCAGACCCCGTACTGGCAAGGAGAGGAACAATCCACTATGGAACCACCGGGGTACGCTGGTAAATAAACCTGAATAAATTACTAGGAACGAACTTGGCCGAAAGAAGGAATATAAGCAAATGGTGAGAACCAAACTTATTCAGCATGATCATTCAACCTAAGAAATGTTTAGAATCCCATTTGTCATTTTTGGTCATTTGTCCCCCATAGTGCAATGCTATGGTGACATGTTCTTTCTGTATTTGCAACAGACCCAGAATTACTCAGTACTTCCTTGAGCATACTGTGTTCTATGAAAACTTAGAGTGGCCTCATTCAAAATGTCTTGTAAAAAAATTTTTAGATGGCCAAAGAACACGAAATGTTTGGTATTTTTGGGAATCGGTAAGTTTTTTAGACAGGGGGTGTCAATTCACAAAAACAAAGGTGGGTGGGGAAAGTGGAATGTCTTTTCCAAAATCTAGGGGAATAAACAATTATATTATTTTTTCTTTATTTTCAATAAAAAAATATAATTTTTCAATGGGAATACCAAAAGAAGGTATTTCTTAAAATCAAGGGGGAGGAAGGAAAATCTAGGAAGAAGTTGCCCCCTTCTGGAAAAACCCTCCCGCCAAATCGACACCCTATGTTTTAGGGGATAGTGTCAAGAGTGTATAAATTAAAGAGTTAATAACAAGCTTTCACGCTAACACCTCAAAAGAAGAAAAGTTGACATAGTAAGATGGACTTCTGAAATACTTAGTAGGTTTACATTTGTTGTGTCCAAACAAAACATACACGCCTCATGTTTAGAATGCGTGTCAGAGATTCCTTGGTCTAACCTGTCACGAGGAACAACTTTTGGTTTGATCACAGAAAAACACGTAGTTTTTAGTCTACATACCACCTTCTTTTTCTTCTTTGGCTCTTCGTTCTCTTTTTCTAGAATTTCTTCTTCTGAACTCTCAGAGGTGGTTACTTCTTTTTTCTTCTTTGTACTTAGTTTTTTCTTCTTTATCTTTTCATCTTTTTCCTTTCTTTTCTTTTTGAGCTCTTTCTTCCTTTCTTCTTTTAATGTTTCTCGGATCTAAAGATAGAATGAATCATCACAAACTATTGAGATAAGCAAAACAACTTTAAAAAACATTTGCCAGTTCAACAGCTAGAGTTAGAAAAAAAGGAAGTGTCCAGAAAAAAAATAGGATTTCAGGAATGGTGAACCCTTGCCCCTAAATACGTCATTAGTTGAGAGATGGTCCCGGAAGTTATTCTCAAAAGAGCTGGCAATTTTAAGTGTTTTCAGTTAGCTTCGTGTTTTGGGATTAAAGTCAAAATACCGATCTTGTACACATTTCAAAATTTTACACAATCTACGTGGTTTAATTCAGCAAAAAATTTGTAACTTCAACTACTTATGGTGATAATAAACAAATTATAGTCAATTGACCTTAATCGACTGATTCTTTATTTATATTTATATCTTTTTACAAGCCTTTACGGCTGAGAAACGGTCTAAGAAGTGGGCCAGGAATATTCCATATTTTTAAGCGCTTGTAATTAACTTGGTGCATTCGGTTAAAGATCAATGTTTAGCATACATCTGATGACAAAACACAACTTAGAGTCAAACCATTAACTAACTAATTTGCTAGTAATAATTATCACTAATATATGATTCATCAATTATAATTAATCCTATGGTAGACTCATTTTACTGTGCATGTAACAACACCACAACCCGAAATTGTTACTAAACCACCTTTTTCAATATGGCATGTCGAGTCTGCAGTGTGGCAAGCTTCGCCTCTGACTTTTTCTGTAGTTGTTGATCTATAAGATTTCCTTTGCAAATTGAAAGATTGTCACTTTTCTACTTATACTTAATGATTTTCTTTCTACTTTCTACTTTTAAGTAAATTTTCTTTCTACTTGTTATGTCTATATATTTTTTAGGGGGAGGGGAAGTGGAGAAAATCAAATCATGAGGAAATAAGAGTTAGATGAATTCTGTTTTTGTACTGAAATTACTTTTACTGATTCTTTTGAAGGAGAGGATGGCATAGCCTTCTATTATCCAGTGGCATCAGTTTGGGGGGAGGGCAGGGGCATGTTGTCTCAATTAAATTTGGAAAAATACATTTTTTGCATGCTTTCATTGAAAAAAATAGTCCCCCTAGATTTTGGAAAAATACTCCCCCGCTCCCCCCACTGAATTTCGTTAATTGACGCCACTGTTGATATCAACCTTGAAAGGTTCCTGGATAGTCACAATGCATGACAAAAACATAAGTAAGACTTATTGGCAGAGATTAATTACATGAAAAAAAGGAGCATTTTTATCTTGAAGCGTACTGAAAAGTAAAAATTGAAAGATTTTCAGGACTAAAAATGAAAGCATAGGAAGATTAGCACTTGGGTATTCATCAAGACTTCGTCCAGTTAAGATCAGCGTTAGCCGATAACGTGGATTTTTGGTTTATTAGGGGGTCTTCAAACACTCGACTCGGCAGTAAGGTTCTTTGATATGGCTTTATATAAATCGGGTGATCTTGCTTTTTCTAGGTTCACAGGGTATCCTCTATGGCCCGTCGAATTATACACTCCATGAAGATTGTATCAGGCGGTTGGAAATATTTGGTATATTGTCATGGGCCCCACGATCAGCAGACGGTAGCGGAGATTGGCCTACTTAATTTCGAATCAAATAAGAATGAAACTTCGAAAAAACAGCTAAAAATGTTTAAAAAGCTTTTGATGAACTGGATCTAATGCCTGATATGTCATACCTGTCCCACACTTTCCTCCCTAGTCTTTAAATTCTTTTATTTTCCCGGGTAACAAACCGGGTCCGGTAATTAATTTTATAATATATTGGTCGGGTATTTAATTTTATAATATATTGGTATGGTATTTAATTATAATAATTTTATAATAAATTATTGGTTTGTTTTTAGTACACCGGGGAATAAAAAAAAAAATATTTGAATTTTTTAATGTTTTTAGTTAGAGTTTGTAGTGTTTTGTAAAGCACTGCCAATAACAAAGTTGTCGCTGAAGAACAAATAACCTTGTTGCTTACATCAAATATTATCAATCGTTTGCTTTGTATACCTTTGTTAGTGCCTACTATTCTCAGTTCATCACATTTTTCCCTTATAGCAGACTTCATATTCTTTTCTGTATTTACACATTACCAATATTTTAATCTATGCCCATAGTTTAGCCTTACTTTTCGGCCATTTTCAATGTGTTACAAAAATTGCAAGAGCGTCAAAATTCCTCTATTTAATTCTATTCCCTTCAATGTCACCCCATCCTTCTCCCCTTCCTGTCAATTTAATCACATGATAAATAGAACACCTTAGATTCACTTTTTTTTATTCTTATTTGATCATTCCTACCTTGGATTGTATTTTTACTCATTATTCCTAACCTCTACAAGCTAGCCTTCATGTTGTCAGTTTTTACCTTTCTTTCTTATTTCTTTGTATTAATTATATGCTTCTCGTAGCTCTGAATAAGTAATTGACGGATTATACGCATGAAAAAGTAAACAAATCAAAATATTGGAACAGGCCAAAACTTATTCATTTGCTTGATGATGGGATTTTACTCGTAGTTTTTACTTGCTAGACTACAAAAGAAATATCATTGAAATCTCATGGAGCCAAAAAGAAATCTCATTGAAATCTCATGGAGCCGAACAGAAATATCATTGAAATAATGTTACAACCGCATTTAATATCACAAATATGACTACAATGAAGATAGATATTATACTAAATCTGCTATTTTAAACTATAGCCACTTAAAGCTTTTTGCATGCTGATTGGTGTTCGTGTGCCTAATAATCATTCCAAAAATGGGATATAATTACTATATGCTCTATTACGACACGCAGATTGTAGAGCATTTATTAAGAATCCCTTTTTATCAGGTTGTTGAGGTAGGCGAGTTTATGATATGGAAATTGAGCTGCAATAATAATTCAAGGAGGAACATGCTCTTACGATATAGTTGAAAGTTTATATTAAACTCTATATTATATATTATATTTTATTAAATAATATATTATACCATATTTATATTATATTATCTTTATATCATATTATGTTTATATTAAGTTTATATTAGGTACCTTTATAAACTACTGAACCTTTATTTATATACTTTATGTAACTTTTATACCGTCTGGCCTTTTATACAGAGTAGGCAATTTTGTTTGCCTACTCTGTAACAATTTATATATATATTTTTTTTTTAGAGTGCCTGAAGTGCTTTTGCTTGTAGTGTTAAATAGCTGATGGAGTTAGATGCTAGAATTGAGAGAAAGGCAGATGGGAGAGACAAAGAGAGAGAGAGAGAGAGGGAGAGAGAGAGAGAGAGAGAGAGAGAGAGAGAGAGAGAGAGAGAGAGAGAGAGAGAGAGAGAGAGAGAGAGAGAGAGAGAGAGAGAGAGAGAGAGAGAGAGAGAGAGAGAGAGAGAGAGAGAGATGGAGACTAGTAAACGACAAACAAAATGGAAATTACCTTTTCTTTTTTAGCTTTCTCTTTAATTTTTTTCTTCTTTTCTACACTCTCCGATCTTTCTCTGGAATATCTGTCATACGAAACCGATCGATACTTCTCAACAGAATTCTTCCTTCTTTCTGAGGATCTATCCCGTTTCTTTTTAACAGGGGTAATATCCCTGTATTTCCGCTCTGGTAATCGATCATCACGAGATGGGCGTCGCTCTGGAGAGTATTCTCGATATTTGCTTGTGGCTGGAGAACGGGTCCTCCGTTTCGGGGAACGAGATTTATAACTCTCTCCCTAAACAAAAATGAAAATACACAGTTAAAGAGTAAGAAGTGTTTATGCATCCATTACAAGACAAAATGGAATTTATTTCACAAAGAACAGGAAATACTACGAAACAGTTCATACCAATAAAACAGAATCAGAGCTGTTCAGAGGGGTAGAATGTAGGAAAACCTGCCATTGATCTGAAGAAGCTTCAAACTGAAGTTTTATGTTTCCTTCTTTATCAAAATGTTATTCCCATCTGATCCTATTAGGGCAATTTATAAATATCTCCCTAAGAAGAAATTAAAACAAATATTTAAAGGGCAAGAAGCATTGACCTATTCATGAAAATAAAAAATGAATTCATTTCACATGAAAAAATACAAAATACGAAGCACGTCATACCAGTTGGGCCAGGTCAAAGCTGCTCAAAGGACTAGAGCCCAAGGGAAAATCCTATAGGTCTCGAAGGGTTGAAATTGAAGCAGAATGTGTTACTGAGAAAAAAGACCTACACGTGTCAATTTTTTAAAATTGAAGCTTTATTTTCCCTAATTTATCGAAATTTTACCTTCATTCAGCTCCAATAAAGACAACTGGGCCTACATTGATATAAAAATGTCAATGTATTTCGCATTTTGTCCAGAATTAAATGAAACCGATTTTTAAAAAAGCAAAACCTTGAATCTTTTACGAGAAAAAAAATACTACTTGTAAAAAGAGGGATTCCACCACATACGCTTTGTAAACTAGTCCAAGCCTAACACCAATGAGTGGGTAAGGATAAAATAGATGGGTGTTGCAGGTCTTCAGTTGTCGTACTATGCCCTAATCCTGCTTATCCAAGCGTCAACATTTCCTTACAAGTTTATAATATTTATGTAATTGAGGATTAAATTTGTATTAAAAAACTTTAAACGTCTGCGTTGTGCATGTACCAATCTCCTGATTCGATATCTTCGGCCGGGAGTGCAATGCGTGGTTGAGGGCAAATCATCCCACACTTCCCTTTTTTCCCCTAGATTTCTCCAGGCATCCAATTAGAGCTGGGTCTACTCTAAATTAGCTAACAGGGTCACACCAACGACCCCCATTCCAAACCAAATAACCAGTGACGTTAGGACTTGAACCCCTGACCTCAGAATTTCAAGTTCAGAACGTTCACCACTCGGGTAGGACCCATAATTTTTCTAATTAAACGAATATTAAAATTATGAGAGTTAGTATTATGACGGAGCTATGAACTCACCCTTCTTGGACTTCTTCTGACAGGAGACCTGGGAGGGCTTCTTTCATCAAAGTCATGCGGGGGAGGAGGTGGGAACCTTCTTTTTGTATAAGATTCCTCAACGTAATCCCCAGGTGGCGGAGGTAGGGTTGGACCAGGATACTGCCCTTGATAACGTCTATCCTCCATATACCCATTGTTGTTATAACCTCCTCTTCGTCCATAGCGGCCTCTTCCACCACCTCTATACCTATAAATACAAAAGGAATACAGCTTCCCCAATACAAATATTGTAGCGCTAAAATTAAGTCGCAGCAATAGTCAGTAGATTTTGTCAAAGGAAAACGAAAGCAAGAAGGCTAGATTTTTTTCCAAGGAAGCGGATTAACATTTGATATTTTGGGGTCATACCAAACACGTTATTTTGCGTCGGGACTTTTTTTGAACGTAAGTGATAATGTTTATCTTTATTTTGTTAGTATTATATGGATATTTAACTGTTATATTTCTTATCACCCGATTGTTCATAAAAAAAAAGTAGACTAGAAATACTAAGGAAGAAAGGGAGGCAACACTGACCCCCACTAATTCTATTAAGACAAGCTTTAGCTTCAATTATGACTTGCAAAGAATGCTATGTCCATCCTTCCGAGTTGGTTGTGTTACAGATAATAATTTTCCAAAGGGTGGGTGGCAAGCCGACTCCACAGAACAATTTTTCGAGTCGCAAAAAATTTGTAAAATAAAACACATTCCGCCACCGCTAGGTGTTCAGGTTAAGATCTTAAGTTTAATTTTTTAGCCAGGCAATTTATGTTGTCACTGGTCAATGTATTAATTAGATGCTATATTGGTCTAAGTACGGACCACGCATAATAGCAGGCTGTCATATAAGTTTGTTTAAACAGATTTAAGAATTAGACCATTAGTTGCGTATGGGAACACTGTGTATGTGTATAGGTAACATGGACAAGCGTAGGTGGTTGAACACTTGCCTTTAATTTCAAACATAGCTTTAGAAGAATCTATCAAATATTTTAATTTCACAAAATTTCGTTCATCAAATAGCAGACTTTTTACTCAAATATGTAAGAAAATGGGGACCTTTAAAAACCCTCCTTGTGTATCGTAATTCACGTTGGCTTTCAAAAAGAACGGTTGTTTAACTTAAAAGATTAAGTTGTGTTATTTCTAAATATACACATCATACAAAAAGACTACAATAATTCGATTTAAGGACACATTCAATGATTTCAAGTAGTTAATAAAATTAGTATATTTTGTCATATATTCGCTATACTCAGCGAATTGAATTTAAATTTGCAAGGCTCTGGGTTAAATATTTTCCAAAGAAAAATCAATACAATAATTAAAAAATGATTTTAGAAGTAACATCTTGAATTAAATCTTGAGTTAAATATTTTCCAAAGAAAAATCGATACAATAATTAAAAATGATTTTAGAAGTAACATCTTGAGGACATAAATTTTAAATCTTACGAAATATCGTACAAAATATTATACGTCGATTAAAGACCCTTTTTTGTTGAAATTGAAAAGGACAAAATGTTTAATTGTAGACCTACTGTCGAAAGGAGCATCCAAACATAAGCAAAAAAGCAATTTAGTTTTTAATGAATTCTGTCGTCAATTAAGTGTGTCATGTTGCGTTTTACGTTCAAGCAAGCTGCGTTCTCAGCCATGCTGCGATATACTTACGTGGAGCTCCAACGGCGTCAATAAAGTTAATAAGTTTTTCATTAAAGATCGAATCAAGTTTGTCCCACTCGCACAAAGATTTCACCTTTTTGACTTTACAGCAATTTTTCTTAGAAAGTCAGAAATAGTCAAACATGGAGCTAAGAAAACCATTTTTTAAGCATTTTTCCCTTTCAATAATAAATGAAAATATTTTTATGTTTATTTCACCAAGCAAAATATTTAAAAGAGTATACTTTAATTTATAGTTTTATTTATTATTTTTATTAATGATTTTATTTATATGTATACTATTTTATTTATACTATACTTTATTTTTATCTATACTTATTTACTTGAAAATTTTTCACACATCTTTTGCTATTGGTTGAACTTTGCAGACTTTCTTGTAAAGTTCAATAAGTTCAACTTTTTTCCAACAGCAACAAAGTCAACAAAGTTATGGGAAAAAACGGTTTATTAACTTTGTGGACAACCTTATTAACTTTATTGACGCCGTGGGAACTCCGGATTACGGGCACAATTTGAATGTTGACCCATGTTATATACAGTTTGAGAATAAAATTAACACAATTATTTCCTAGTCTGACATTGATACGACATAAAAAAAACAATCAAAAGCTACAATTTTAAAAGATGATAACTGTAATTTTTTTATTTACTAACACGTCCCTTATATGAACATTATTTTCTCATCTGACATTGATATGGCATAAAAAAAAAACAATCAAAATAGATATACTTCATTTATTACAATTTTAAAGCAAGATAACTGTCAATCTTTTGTTTACTAATTATTATTTATTATTTAAGAATTAACGACGCTTCTTGACTACTAAGGTCCCTGCGTCGGCCCTGTAGTGCATTCCTGCAGCGTGATTCGATCTCTGGGCCCCGTATTACCAAGCTAAGGTCAAATCCACTGCGCCACCACGGGACTTTGTTTACTAATTTAAGAATTAACGACGCTTCTTGACTACTAAGGTCCCTGCGTCGGCCCTGCAGTGCATTCCTGCAGCGTGATTCGATCTCTGGGTCCTGTATTACCAAGCTAAGGTCAAATCCACTGCGCCACGACAGGACTTTGTTTACTAGTTTAAGAATTAACAACGCTTCTTGACTACTAAGGTCCCTGCGTCGGCCCTGCAGTGCATTCCTGCAGCGTGATTCGATCTCTGGGTCCCGTATTACCAAGCTAAGGTCAAATCCACTGCGCCACCACAGGACTTTGTTTACTAGTTTAAGAATTAACAACGCTTCTTGACTACTAAGGTCCCTGCGTCGGCCCTGCAGTGCATTCCTGCAGCGTGATTCGATTTCTGGGTCCCGTATTACCAAGCTAAGGTCAAATCCACTGCACCACCACAGGACTCTTTGTTTACTAATACGTTCCTCATATAACTATTTTGAAATTTTTGCGTAAACATATAACTGATAACTCATATAACATTTGATAAGGTGGGTCGCAAAAAAAAAAAAAAATTAAAAGCTGGGGAAAAAAAAGTCTGGGAAAGGCTATTATAGAGCATTCTTCAGGTAATGACAGCTTGTTTTTGAATAAATTAAGAATCAATTTAACCTAAAAGCAGCTGTGCTTTGGACAGAAACCTCCATTAATACCACACAGCCAGCGGAAATCTGGTTTCATGAGCCCAACAAATACCAGCTTTCTCTTCTAATTTTTCTGCTTCTTGTCAAGTGTCTAAATTCACTGTAAAAGTGCCAGAAACCCATAAGACATTTTAATGTCTAGCGATGCTGTAAGGAGTGTAGAAACAATTTCAAAGTAAACGAATTATTTTAGAAATAATTGATTGTCGGGAAAAAATTTTCTGTCAAGAATGAGACACTAAGATATATCGATTTGGAAATTAATATTGGCTGTCATTATTTTCCTAAAAGAAATCGAAGGTTGCCAGCAGAAAATAGAAAAATATCACGTAATGTACAGATGAAAAAAAGAAAAGAAGAAAGGAATTGCTAAAATATCTATAAACTAAAGAATCTTTTAATTTGGCTTACCCATCAGGTTGATAATAAGGCCTTTGTTCATAGCGTCCTCTCGGGTAATGTGGTGGTCCTGATGGCCAAACTGGCTGAGCCATGGGAGGATGAGGAGGAAAAACTGGACCAGGGGGATACATAGGGGGTGGCAAATTCGCTGGTGGGACCGGAAATGGTGGTTGATACGATCCTGGTGGTACATCATAGGCTGGTCGTTGAACTTGAGGATAAGTATGTGGTCTTTGTCTGAAAATTATGAAAAATTAAACTAAAAACTTCATTTCCATTAAAAAAAATCCCATCTTAAAATGGTTGGAAATAATGAGTAGGTTGTAAATAGAAAATTAGCACATCATAAAGAAAATACTAGTTTCTCAACAAAGTTCAAGCATTTCTAACTCAGAAATATTGAGCCAAAGTTACTTTGCTACTAAATAAAATATAAGTCTTTTTCTAATGCGATAAAATGAAATTTCTCTGAAATAAAATATAAATGCTGATGAACAATGGCGTTTCACCATTTCTTCATTATACATATAAAACAACCATTTATTCTTTATACAAATAAAACAACAATTTCGGTAATGAAGCTCTGCTACTGAAACCAGCGTCTGATGTCACTGTTGCGAGAGACTGTTACCAAAAAGTAGGCATCGGGATAGAAGAAACTCAACCATATAATCAAAACACCTCCAGGGGTACAAATTCAGTTTTAGAATATTACAATTTTTTTTGAAAACCACATGAAATAAATACAAAACTTAATGCTTGAATAATTCTCATAGAAAAGTCATTGTAATGAGCAGAATATCTTTTTGTGACAACTTTACCAAAGTTGTTCTATAAAACAGTTTCTTTTTGTATTATTTAGGTCTAAGCACTTGCTTATCTTATTATAAATAATCTTTAATATCAGTACTTGCGCGGCGTAGTTAGACACACTCAAGATAACAAACTTTATGCCTAGATTTTAACTTTTTTCCAATTTGTCTATTTTCCTAGCCTTGTCTTTAATGAAAGTACAAAAAAAGTAGTTTCCAAAATCAGAGAGGGGGGGGGGATAACAACTACTTAAAAATTATTTTTCAATGAAAAAAAAAAATCGGAATATAGTGGGGGGGGGAGCAAATAAATATACAGGACGTAATTTTAGATCTGTTTTGTGCTTTTGCTAAACGCTAGTTTTTAGACCTCTACAGGTACTAGAAAATATCATAAGCATCTTTTCTCTGGTAATACTTTAGTAACTTCTTTTATTTAGTTATTATTACTTTTTCGCACGATCATAATCATGTGTAAGGTTACAGTAAATTTGCTCACTGTAAATTTTAAGTTATTAAACGGTTATAATTGCTGTCAAGAATATCTTTTACCTTTCTTTAATTTCATATTCAAATGAATCACAGAAGCAAAGTTTTCTTTAAAATGGAGAAAGCACCAAAGCATAAATTTAGTAGCACTCCTGGATAACATATTAGGCTAATTTCCACAGTATTTCTTTTAAATTAGGAGTATGTCGTTGACCTCTTTCAGAATCTGTTGGGCAAGAAAGTGAATTAGACTGGATAATGTTTTCCAGCCACTGTGTGGCTGTGACTGGACTACTGTGTTCCAGCCACTGTATTGTCATCATGGCAGTAATAGCTGCTGTTCTATTTTTTTTGATTATTACTAAGTCTGAAGAATTTTTAAATTTAAAAATGTAAATATAATGTTCGCTCTACTTTTGACTGCGCAACTCTTTTTATCTTATCCTGTCAGTATCTCCAATTCGGTAAGATTGGTTATATAGCTTTGTGTTGCCTTTTTTATACAAGAGAAATCAATCCTCAGAGGACACTTAGAAATGTATTAGAAATGTGTTAGAAATGTGTTAGAAATGTATTAGAAATGTATTAGAAATGTGTTAAAAATGTGTTAGAAATGTGTTAGAAATGTATTCGGGAGAGGAGGGAAGGCGTGAAAATATTTTGAAACAGAATAAAACATGTGATTAATCAAAAATTATGGGAAGTAATCAGACATCGAAGGATTCGGGACCCCTATTTACATGCTTAGTCCTTGTTAAATATTGTAGTAATAAAAGATCAAGCTAACCTAGAAGTATCTGCCTATCTGGAAAAGATGATGTTGAATCCTCGATAAACCATGCGGTTCATTTTAGTAATGTAAAAAACACTTGCTATTTCTAATTCTGAGTTTTACAACCACTTTTTCGATAATTTTTTCAAAGATTCGACTACCAAATCGCAAGCACAAATCATTGAGACTGGTCTAAGCTGGCATTACCGATGATGATAAAAATACCAATCCAAGTTATTGGAGTCAACATAGTTTGTAGTATGGTCTCAAGTCTTTTTGCCCTTTTATGGAATTGATCGAACTTTAATATAATCTTCTCGACGTCTTTTGTCTCATCTCTATATATGAGACATGCATGCACAAGATGATATGCATGTGTCACACTTGATACGCACGTGAATGTTCTGCTTACTAAAGAACTGCAACTAAATGTAAATACAAATTTTTGAGGAGACAACTTTTCTCCCATTAAACTTGCTAAAGCTAAATCTTCCATTATCTACAGCACCCCCTTTCTTATAATTTTACATTTTCTTACACACATTCATAGGAAATTGTAAACAGTTGGTTCATTGCCTTTGCAATGTTTCGCTGAGAAATTCGTGTTTTAAATTATTAATCAAAAATTCAGAAATTCCTTTGAGAGTTTAAATAAAATGAGCATCCCTATCAAACGACCCTTGTCTTGCATAATATTATATATATATATATATATATATATATATATATATATATATATATATATATATATATATATATATATATATATATATATATATATACTATTAAATGCTTTTTCTAATATTAGAAAAAAAAACTAAGCACAAACCAGGGGCTAATTTATACTAATTATCAGACATGAAAGTACACATTGTATGCCTGTTAGGGACAACACTTCGAACTGAATAAAGACAGTAAAATCAATAATTTTACCAACATTAGAAACTGAAAAACGCTGTCTGAGGATCCCTCCTCCCCCAATAATATCTTTAAATTCGTATAAATACGGGTAAATGGCCCAAAATTACTTTCATAGATATCTATTGCTTAATATATTGCCTAATATAACCATAGCCATCTATTACCATAGACAGCCTAGAATTATTTTTTTTAAAACATAAAACTAAAATCTGATTTCAAAATTTCTATTTATTCCCCCTTGCATAATTTTTTCTATCTGTTTGTTTATAGGATGATAGCAATAAGAGACATTTCTAATGAAGAAAGGCGGTAAAGCCAGTGGTTGTTAAATATACCCATAGATTACCAAAATTACTATAGCCTAGATAACTTAACCACAGATATATGTTAACTAATATATTGCCTAACCTAGCCATAGTCATCTATAACCATAGATGGCCTAAAATAACTTTTTTATAAACATAAAACTAAAACCTAATTTCAAATACTTAATTTTTTGTCCCTTGCTTAAAGTACTTTCTGATTGATTATAAGATGATAACAACGAGTGAAATTTCTAATGAAGATAGGCGGCAAACCCAGTGATTCTTAAATATACCCATAGGTTACCTAAATTACTATAGCCTAGAAAACCTAACCACAAGTATATGTTACCTAATACATTGTGTAGCCTAAATCACAGCTATGTATCGATAATCTAAAATATATATTTTTTAAATATAAAACTAAAATCTTATTTCCAAATATTTAATTTGTTTCTCCCTTGCTTAAAGCATTTTCCGTGTGTTTATAAGATGAGAATAGATAGACAAATTTGTGATAAAAATAGACGACAGAGCCAGTGATTGTTAAATACACCCATAGAATTACTCCTACTACTACTAGCAACTGACTGCAGCACCAAGTCACCTGAGGCCAACACAGATACGCACGTTCCTCCTCCGTCCCACGTCCATAGATTACATATTACAATGGATTGTAAGAAGACTACATCTGTGAGATTTTCACCAATAGAAGATTCAAGACCAACTGAACTGTACTTCCAACTTTTAGCTCCGACTAGGTAGCTCTAAATCTGCTTGGGTATAATCTAACATGAAGCATTAACTTAACCATAAACAGGTAATACCACTTTATTTGTTAATAAACAATGTTTTCACTTAAGTACACTCCCAAACATTTAATTTAGCCTTTCGTTTCTTCGTTGTACTTAATCTACATAAAATAGTATTATTGAGAGCTATCCAGACTCCTTTATTAAGACCTTTGTTTACCTTTCTGGAGAGTAGGGTGGGTATCGTCTTGTAGGTGACTGTCTTGGTGACCGATATGGGCTACGAGACCTGGATCTTGCCGGCGTCCATTTTTTCAGATGAGGTGAACGAGACCTTGATCTGCTCCTTCGTTTGTATGGTGATGGAGATCTGGAGTATGACTTCTTCTTTATTGGAGTTCGACTTCGACCACGTCTAGGACTGTAGCTTCGAGAACGGGAACGTGACCTCGAGCGAGAACGTCTCAATTTTCTTATTCTGTCTCTTTCTTCCTTTTCCTTCATTGCACGCTCAAAGGCAGCAACAGGGTCATCTATGATTGAAGTCGCTGAGAAAAAAAAGTAGAAAAATAATAAATATATTGTAAATTCCGAAAGATTAATTATGGATAAAGTTAGTTAGCAAAAGAATTCCGTACGCAATCAGGGAATATACAACTCAAGGCGCACGGATCCAATAAAATTTTTTGTCTATAAAAAAATCAACACCACCAGATTCATTTTACTTAGCTTCTTTTCCCCTATTTTGTCATCATCAGTAATTAGACAAATCTTGGAACACAATTTTACATTTCTTTAGCTTTTACTAAGAAAAAACTTAACTTTCCACTAAAGACATACCGATCAAACTGAGTATATGCCCCAAACTTCCCAGCCTCTGATCAGCTCATAAATGCAAACCCCTTATCCCCTTAGTTATCAACACTTGTCGCAGTACAATTGCTTGATTATGTGGAAAAAACAATCTGTATTAAGATCTATACTGCATTTTTCTAATGATTGCCCTTGAGCTTTGTTGATGGTGATTGCAAATGCTAATCGAATTGGGAATGGTAATTATTTGGAATTTGGAAATTATTGCAAAGTATTTGGACAGCGCCCCTAAGCCTAACCTTACCCCCCCTCCCTAATGTACAAGTACATAGCCCAAATTATACAGGTCCACTGCATTCTGTCACCCGTCATTTGTCTTCTTTATGAAACCAGTTTAATGAGTAACCCGATTAAAACGTTTCACTGGAGCAGTATTTTTCAGTGAGTTGTAATTTTGATGCTATTGATTACAATCAAATACATTGTAGTAGCTTTACATCTTTGCCGAGATGCAAATATGATGACAAGATTGTGACAAGGTGTTGACAAATAAAGCATTGGATTCAATGGTTTAAATTATTATAAATGAAGTCATGACAATACAAAAGACTGTTTGGAAGTGTCACACTCGAAAGAGCAAATTTTAAGGTGTGCATCGAGCACTACAAATAATATTAATGATCGCCACAAAATAAGAGCTATATCTGTATGTGCAAGTAGAGAAAATTAGTAGCCTTAAACTGGTTATAGTCACAAAAAGGTTACCCAAAGTAAGTTATAGTCACCCAAAGTAAATTATGAGCTAAATATGCTGTAAGTTTGAAGCAGTAGAGTAAAAATTGTGATTTCAATCATTTTCAATAGATACTACGAGGGATCGTTTCATTATTTGGTAGCACTGGAAGTCATGATAAACAGGATAGCAAGGTGTAAAACACAAACTATCTTAGGCATCAGAGCCATCCTACTGGGAAATTACCAGATTGAATTTTAAAGTTGATCTAGATTTATATTGCGTGCGGATACTAGCCTAGTGTTTCTGTAGTAAAAGCACTTGCTCATAGACAAATGCGTGCTTATATAAAGCGCAGTATTAATTAGGTCTCCATGCAAGCTCAAAGGAGAATTACCTTAAGTAATCCTCATACTTTTTTAAATGCTTGAGACTTGGACCTCATAGCGAGCCTGAATAAATAATACTTAAAAGCTAAAAAGAAAAAAAAAGTGGCGTTTCTTACCCGTTACGTTAGTGGCATTACCAGTGCCAGGCGGTATGGTTGGCGGAGGAGCAGTCAAGTTGGGTGGTGGCAAGTTCAAAGGTGGCAAGGTCCCAGGTGGAACTAGTTGCTCTGTAGGAGGTGCATGGCTTTTTAGTACCAACACTGGGCCAACCCCAGGAGGTGCGATAGGTGGTGCTCGACTTGGTGGTAAATGAACTGGTGGTTGAACCACTGGCGGTGGAAAAGCTACTGAGGGAGGAGTTCTACGTCGCTCATCGTAAGTTGGCGTGCGACCAGCCTCTTGTCTGGGCTCAATAGCTTGCTTCTGAGAAGGCGACATTACTATTGGCGGGGCCACGGGCTCTGGTATATTCAGCGGTGGCGGTGATTTCACTTTTGAGGGTGCTGGAAAATTAATCGTTTAAAAAAATGATTTAGTTAAATTCTACGTATTTAAAAAAAAAGTTTAATGGTATGAGCTAATTTTTTTTTGCAAAGTCGACAGCAAACCCATTATAATAGCATAAACATGGTAGTAGTAGTATTGATTTATTAACCAAAGGAAATAACACAGAAAAAATCAATCGGTAGCACACCAAAAGCGTTGCTTGCGAGGGTGTGTTACTAACAAAAAAGAACAAAAATAGAAAAGAAAAAAAAAAAAAAAAACAATGAGTTAATCTAAAATGAGCAGAAAGGTGAAACCGTGTACCGAGAAAAAAAAATTACATAAATAATTCATACACAATCAAACAAAATAATATCATGATCCCGAAGCAAAAAAAAGAAAAAAAAAACAATAAATAATTATTTCCAGTATTAAGTCAATTAATCTCAATCTATTTCAAAGGTATACCTACCAAGAAACCCCACACGCAGCACGGCTTTAAATTAATTAATAGGTAATTCTTTGATACTTGGAACAAGCTTACTCCATAGCTTAGCCCCTCTATAAATAATCGAAAAAGCAGTCCTACTTGAAACTAGGCGAAGAACCTCAATATCTCCACTTGTCCGAGTTCTGTGATCATGAATATTAGATCCCGAAAAATTCCTGTAAAACATTCTGGAACGCACCCATAATAGTACTTATACATAAAAACCAGTGTATAAAAATCACGCAATCCGGCTGCAGGCATTATATTTATCATACTGTACAATGACCTGACCGAATCCCGGTTCCCTATTCCACAAAGTGATCATAAATGCTGCAAATGATACAAAGACAATGAATAATTTTTTTTTTTACGAAGTTGAACACTCATTTAAGTTGATTTCTTCTATCTAAGGGTGATGGGGGAAAATAAGTACTTTGAAGATTTTTTAAATATCTACCTACTCACAAATTTTTCCACTCTAACCAAAATCCCATTTCGTGCATAAAATATTTTATACGCTACTTCCTTTCGAGCTAACCGGTTTATCCGTATAATATTTGAATTTTTTTTAGAGGAATTAGTTTGAATTTTTCACTGAGAAAGTGCAGGTTCTAATCTTATTCGTATAATAGGATATATGACTTATTGTACTTAAATGACACTTCGCTATTTACAGATTTTACTTCCTGAAATATCTAATATTTTATCGGCCCCTCTAGTGCTCAATCTTCCATTTTGCTCCTTACTCTCTAGTATTTTTTTTCTAATAAATAAAAGAAAACAACTTATTTTTACATGATGAAAAGACTGACGCTACTTCAATTTCGATTTCTCAATTTATTGACGGGATTCATTCAAGAAAACAACAACAACAAAAAACCGATGAGAGCATAAGAAAATAGAATATGTATCAAACTATAAAAACAGAAAACAGAATATATATATCAAATTATAAAAACAGAGAGCAAATATGTATCAAATAATAAAAACAGAAAACAGAATATGTACCAAATTATAAAAACAGAGAACAATATATGCATCAAATTATAAAAACAGGAAACAAAATATGTATCAAATTATAAAAAAATGACTTACGTGACGATCGAATTTGAGGACTTGATTCTGGTGGATGGGGCACCCCTTCTTTCTTTATCGGCACAAATTTTTTCATTGTTTTGATGTACCCAGTCTCATTTTTGAAATTATTAACTGCCGTCCGTAGAAACCGATTTGGAATAAGAGTATCAGGAGAGACATCTTTTTCATGACAGGCAGGACATTCGTGGTCTTCTGATTCTAATAACGTTGATCGGATACCTATAGTATAAAATAAATGAAAGAAAGGTGCACCTCTTATGTATTCCTCACGAAATGTCCCGAGGTAATAGGAAATAATTTACGGTGAATTTATTTATTTCAGTAATACCTAAGCAAATCTGATGCCTAAAGCAAAAGAGAAAACAAAAGAAACGGGCAGCACATTATATTATATAGTTCCTGTAGTGAGCTGATCGAGAATAAATAAAATAAAAATGAGTGAATTTATCTAATCCTTGCAGGAAGAATGAGGAAACTTGCAAAAGGAAAACCATTTCAGCAATCTTTTGGAATCAATTGAATTTCTGTCTATAATCTTAAAATCATAAAACAAAAACTAGCTAAATTTAAAAAACGAAAAAAAACGAGCTACACTTGATTTTCTTATCCTCTGAGAATAAGAACTGAAATTAACTTTACATATTTAAATTGAGTGTGGGTGCGAATATTAACAGGGGCAATTAAAACGAAATAGATAACGGATGGAACTTTACTGGATGCAACAGTAATTCTGGGTGAGAAATAAGATAGTTGAAAAATTGGCAAACAAAACAACCTTTTCCACTAATAATGATAAGAGTCTGAATAGTCGGCTTCACGTCCAGAAGCCTTTATCAACGGAAAAAAAAAGAAACAAAGAAGTACAACAAACTAGCCTACAAGAAACAATAGATAAAGAAAAGGGAGAAAAAAGACTGACTTTATTGAATATAAACACGCAAATAAAACACAACTCCAGGGACTGATTAATGATCCCTAGGGCCTAAATATAGCCACTGGAGAACTTCGAGCATTCATATTAATTCTACTACTACTACTACTACTATTACTACTACTACTAACAACTTACCGCAGCATCAAGCCGCCTGAGGCCAACACAGCTACACGAACTCCGCCTCCATCCCAATCTATTCAAAGCCTCCCTCTTTACACCTTCCTAGGAAGTTCCAATTCCTTAAAATCTTCCTTTATGACATCCTCCCACCTGCTTTCTATTTAGCCCTAGAAGGTTGGCTGAAAGGACAATCTTCGGCAATCTGTCATCCTTCATTCGGAGAATGTGCCTTAGCCATCTCAACCCTCTTTCCTTATAGTCCTAAAAAGCGGGATTGAACCACATTTTTCGTACATCCTACTGTTTGAAATAATGTCAGTCAGCCGGGTACCCAGAACAATCCGCAGATAATTTCTCTGGAAAACACCTAGCAATTCACATCCGCTTTTCGGAGCGTCCATGCTCCAGAGCCATATTTGACCATTGTCATCAATTTAGCTTCCAATATTCTAATCTTGGTTTGTAGACTTATCTTCCTATTCTCCAAAAAACTTTTTTTTACTGTAAAAAAAAAAAAAAAAAACACACCCTGAGCCTTGGCTCTTCTACATTTAATATCTTCACTGTTCCCATCGTCTTTATTAATAATACTACCAAGGTAAGTGAAGCTGCCCAACTGATCAATCTTTTTATTACCCAGCGTCACCTTTTTATCTTTACTTATTCCATCCCTTAGTGACTTAGTCCCTAAGGCTAAGAGTTTGACTCTTTGTCATAGTTCTACTTTATAAAACAATAAAAAACTTTAGCATACAGAGTAGGACGTTCAGGAGGGGAAAACCCCTTTCATATACGGAATAATTTCTGTTCGTTTTAAGTTTTAATGTCGCTCCTTACTTTAAAAAAAAATATTCTTTTTATTTAATTTAATCTAAGAGAGAAAATTTGGTCAACACACTCTCTACCTTTTCTAACACCGGACTGTTCTTCTCTTGAAACTTTGTCTACAGCATCTCTCAGTCTAAGAAGTATCACATTAGTAAGTAATTTGCTACCTACAGAGACCAGACAAACGCCTCAGTAATTACCACAGTCACTCTTATCACCTTTCTTATACAGTGGTTTAATTCAGGTTTCCTAAAATCGTTAGATACTTTCTCTTTTTCAAAAATCATATTCATAATCTTCAGCAACTTATATCTAATCTCGGAACCACCATATGTAAGAAACTCATTTACCACACCATCAGGACCTGGATCCTTATTATTTTTAATCCTATTAGTACTGTCGCTAATTATTCTTTACAAAACAAATCTTCCTTCACATCCAAGGTATCACAAACATTTTCATTTTCCTCTACATTTTACCTGCATTCATATCAATATGATAATGATATATTTATATTAATATATCACTGGTTATTGACAGAACAACAAAGTGTTAAACTTTGAAACAGAAAGAATACCAAAAAAGGGCACTGTACACTACAGAAAGAAAAAGAGAATCCAAAACAATACTCACTTGTACTAGAAGAAAGAAGATGTATTTTATAATTGTATTGAAATGATGGAACTGAAACAGAATCTTTTATTTTCAGTGGAATACTGTCCCATAATTTCACTCCCACTTATTTTACAGAAAAAGCTGCTCTTTGCGTGTGACAAATATTCGAGATAAGAGAAAAATGTGTAGATGAAGACGTTGGATAAGCATGATAATATGACGGTAAATAAAAAATGGCAAATTATGCTTGTCCTTGGGGTGCTAGACTATTCAAGTATTTATACATGAATACAGCACTTTGGAGCTGGCAAATTTGTCTGACTGTTATTAACTGAGATTTAAGAACAACTTCTTTAGTATTAAGTCTATTAAAATATATTGACTTTAAATATATTTTAAATATATTTAATATTCTATATTTTATAAGGTTTGAATTGCTTTTAAAATTACAACTGAAAGAATTAGCCAAATCATAACAAATATGCTGAATATAAGAGTAAACAAGAGTAAAATAAAGGGTTCGTAAAACTTTTTTGCGGAAGGAAATTGTTCAGTCTATACAGAATCCCAGCTCCTCTTGCAATTTTTATATATAATAAATTTGTTTGTTCTTTCCATGACAATAATTCATCAATGATTATGCCTAAATATTTAAATTTTGAAACCCTATCTATCAAATATTCATCATCTGTTAAATATAGTTCAGTATTTACCTTTTTAATAATAGAAAAAATCATGTAATTTTTTTTAATATTAATCAATAAAGGGTTGCTCCTTGTATATTCCATTAGATCATTCAACGCGCTTTCTATGGTCTTAAAAAGGTTTCAACACTTAAAGCTCGAAATAATAAAACTGTATCATCTTCAAATGATATTTTCAAACAATCTTTCAGCAAATTTCCTATATCCACGGTATAAATGAGGTTAAGGAGAGGCCCTAAAATCGATTCTTGTGGAATTCCGCAAGTCAATGGCTAAAACTAGCTAATAGCCTCCGTTAAAATTAATAGATATACATAGGCCTATATTATATTTCTTCTTTTTTCACGCCCAAGACGGCTTTTGAAAAAAGAAAGATTGTTGATAAAAGATGAATTTTTAGTGAAGCTTGGACAAATTTGTTTTTTTTTTGTTTTTTTATTGAAGTTAAAGAAAAACTTTTGTGTTTAATCTGTCAAAAGAGTATATTCGTAGTAAAGGAATACAACTTTATTTTTTATTGAAGTTAAAGAAAAACATTTGAGTTTAATCTGTCAAAAGAGTATAATCTGTCAATAAAAGAGTATAGTAGTAAAGGAATATAACTTGAAGTGATATTACGATGCCGAGCACAAAACTAAATTCGACGGTCTTGGAGGTGAAACTCGAAAAAATAAAATCATTAACTTCAAATCATCACTCAAAAATCGGCAAAAAATCTTTAAAGTTGTGACAGATAAAAGCAAATTAGCTGTACCTGCCAGCTATAAAGTAACAGAAATAGAAAAATTATAACCGTCTTTTTATATACTAACAGGATAAAATTGCCACTTTTCCTACATTACCTAGGGGCAAGGCTTAGGAAAAATTAATTCTTTTCATGAATAAAACTGTCATTAGGAAGTTATTTTACTAAGAAGAAAATTTTGATTTGATGTGTTTGGGGAAATGATGAGCGTGGGAGGGGGGTTAGTTGTCTCCAATCACTTTCAACTATTAAAAAAGGCACTAGCCCTTTCAATTTACAATCGAACGAGTCCTTTTCAAAGTTTCTACGACAACTCCTTCAATACAAAGTGCCCTGGTCTAAAACCAAAAGACCAAAAAAAATTAAATAAATAATACTCTGTGCCCACATCAATCTTTACATAGGCAGCGCTATTGCGCTACCTATTACTAAACTGTCACCAGGAAGTTATAATACTGGTACACAAGACTTAGTCAATACGTCAATACGTTATTCTATTTAAGACAGCACTTACATTCATCACAATAGGAGTCACCACAGCAAGGAATTAGAACTGCATCCTGAAGTAGATCTTTGCAAAGTCCACAGACCAGTTCTGATGGAAGCTCCATCTTAACAGGTTCAGGCTGCTGATCCAAAAAAGGATGTTTTTCAATTTTTCCCTCTTTATATGCGTGTCTGGAAGGTATAAAAGAAACTTTTTTAGGGAGAGATAAGCGGTAAGTGAGGGATTATCAGTATTTAAAGTTCCTACTTTATTTACCACGATCATTTCGGAACCGAAGGTTAATTAGTAAATATCAGGCAACGGTTATTGTTCTTTCAGTGGAAAAACTAAGTTCAAATTTAATTGATGAAGCGCCAATCTGTCTTGGTCCTAACAATCATCTTATCCGCCTCTTTTGCTAAATTGTTATTTTTTTCTTGTATTTGTGTTACTTGTTTTTGTGTTTTTTGTGTTTCTTTATGTTATTTGTAGTTCTTTGTTTTTCTCTTTGTACTCCACTTTTTCCCTTTTGTAAGTGGGTAAGAAATAAATTATTATTATTATTATTATTAAACCACAATATTATTTAAGCAACAGAAAAAAAGAGGTAATTTTTCAAGAAGTCTTCAGCAGACTTTTTGATTGAGCCTTGAAGCGTGAACCGTGACATTTTTTGAGGTACTTAAACTTTTAGCACAACACAACTTTATAATGAAATAAAGAGAAATGACAAGGATGAGGTTGGGAACTTCTGCTGCCTATGGACTGAAAATTTTCATCCATATCTTCCTAGGAATTAGGACTGATAGATGCAAGAGGGGAATAAACCAGCTATGAAAGAATCAATCGGTATTCTAGAAAATTTCACTTAGAAAAGACCATGCATTTCAAATGGTTTCATAAACGATAACAAGAATTAAAAGCTTTTGGAAACACCTTTCATTCTTTGGAAGAAACGTCTCCTATTTGTATGAGATGCGAAAACCTGAGCGAATATGAGACCAAATCATAAAAAACATAATAAACATAAAATAATAAACATAAAAAACATAAAAACATCTTCAATAAGAGAGAGGCTTGACAGATTACAAGGAACAAATGTCACTATGAAGGAAGATAATAAGAGTACTTCATTGCGATAACTGGAAATATTTATTATACGAACAAAGAAGCATTGTCACCCTAATCCCAAATTAGTCATTAGGATTCTAACCATTTGGGCTGCTATACACCTTGTATACCCGATTCTTCAGTCGAATGAGTGTAGCCATCCTTGGACATAACCACCCTTGGGTCGTGTTGCCAAACAATTCAAACAAACAGGACAAATTTGAAGTGAAATATACAGTAGCCCTTGGTTCAAACAGCGGTTTGATATCATAAACTATGATATGTCTGTTGATATCATATCAAGATATCAACTTGTACATGATGATTACATTTGTAGCATCTTGAAGTAAATGCTAACTTTTATAAACTAGTGAAATTTGGGATCTGATGTAGTTTTTTTCTAACACCGCAGCGTTTTACAGGATTTGTACAAATGTAATCATGATAATATGATTATCATGATTGATAACACAGACCTCATCAAGCATGCAAAAATGATGAAAATGAATTTACTCATCCTTTGCAACACAAATGGCAAAAATAGGTGACGGGGTTAGATAAAAAATACGTTTTTCGATAAAAGTAAAGAATATTTTCAGCGACTCAGAATACTTAAATGCATCAATTAAACTGACTTTATGCTTGAACGTCAACAGCAACGGATTAATCCGATGAAAAGCGAAAAATCACTGTTTTTGCACAAAAAATGCTGATCTATGAACCTAGGGAAAAAAACCTCTAAAAATCTACGTTTCCCCTCATAGTTAGATTTCAGGTGTTCCTCTGTCAAGGTTGCAGCGGGAAAAATTTAATTGGAATATCCCATAGTTTGATACTTATTTAATTAACTCTTGGCGTTGTCAAAGCAACAAAATTTTATATGTTAACATAATATATAGTCATATTTTTTTGTGTCCTTGAATTTACGCTCTTTTGAGGTCGCGGCAACACACAAAGAGTAAGCTTGTACTCCATAACCGAAGCCAGTTAGGGTTTTCCATTCTTTTCATTGACTCTAAATCATTATGCTTTTTCTTTTTCTGAAACAAAAACGTGGCAAATGGTAATAATGAAGTAAACTGATGGGACTTTAGCAATTGTCACAAAGAAGAATACGAAATGACAAAGCTTTCTTTTTGGAATATCCCATAGTTTGATACTTATTTAATTTACTGTGTTATATAAATGTGAAATAAAGTTATAAGCCTCTAAAATCTCCCATACATCGTCTTAAAAACTAATCCAATATTTAACATGTCCAAGATATTCATTGAATTGGAAATATTAATACGTAAGCACAAAGATGTAGTTGAAAGCAAATAAAAAAAAGAAGTTAATATATCAAAAAGCCACATATTACAAAATTATACTATCTCTACAGTATAAAAAACCTGAAAGGTTTTCTTGCATCACCACTCCGACTGCATTTAAGCAAATTAGCAAAACCGAATGAATAGTTTATTACCACATTTTCTTATATTTCTGTATTAGATCTTTTCCCCCCCCCTTTTTTTGTCAAACAGTTTTGATGTAAAAGGCCAGACTGAGGGAACAGAAACAGGAGCGTAATAGAAGGAATCAGGTACAAATTCAATTCACACCCATTTAGGGAAGAATGTACTTTCAATATCTAGGGGGACAAATTTGTCATCATCTTGAATGAAAATACAAAAAAGGCGTCATTCAATGAAAATACGAAAAAGGCGTTTTACAATGAAAATACCCCAAAAAGGGTAGTTTTCAAAACCTGAGGGAGGGGGAATCAAGGGTGTTAAAGGTAATCCCCCTGGCAAATGGAAAACCTACAAAATAAAAACCTCTACGTTTGCACAAGAAAAGAGGAGTTTGCAAAGGATATTTATAGAAACCTTGGATATAACAGCGATATAAAGAGAACACCCTGAGCTGTGGGAGTAAGAATTTATCTCAAACTTGCCACTGAATATTTACTGCATTACTTTCCGATTGTGAACTATTGGATATTCACCTTATAAATGAATATATTTAAAACCTCTACCTTTTTTTTAAGTAGGAACGAATAATTTATAATTAAAAAGAAAAACTGCTTTCTCCGAATAGAAGAAACAAAGGCTTATTTCAGCACAAAACTGACTACCAACACTGCTAGTATACTAAAAAATGTTTTTTGAAAAAGGCTTGAGTCTTTTTTTTTTTTTTTTTTTTATTTATTAGCATACATATTTAGGCAGAGGTATTTAGGTACATATTAGTAAAGCTTTCGATTTTTTCTTTATAAGTCCATGAGATACCAACTCATTTCATTTTGTAAAAACTCAAGTTTGAAAGCCTTATTCAAACGGTTCTTCAGTAAGTAAATAAGATAATTGCAAGAACCCCACTCCCCTACAAAGTCTGGAAATTAAAAATTACTACCACATACTGACTCCCTTGATTAGAACCTCCTCCAAAAGTAAGTCATTCTTCTTCTGAAATGCAATCCGGATATACTCCTGCAAAATTTAACCTACGAAATTAACCCTACAAAATTATAACAAATAGCACTTACAAGTCAATTTGAGGGACAACAAAATCTCCAGCAGGAGTTAAGAGAGCGCCTGGGGCTCCTTTCTCAACCGGTACCATGAAACTTCTTGGAATTCCCGTTGCCTTCTTAATTTCAGGCAAACCAGTGCCCACACTTAAAGGACAATCTTTTATCCAATGACCATGTTGCATACATTTGTAGCATACATAAGCTTGAGGAACAGGTCCGTATTGGCCGGCACCCCGGACTTTTTGATAACTAAATTAAAAAGTTTAATTAGTAAAATAAAGAACAGAATCAAAACGAAGAAACCATTATGACGAAAATGCTTTATAAAATAGAATAAAAAACTAGATTGACCTTTACAAACATATTGCAAAAAAAAACGATTAATGGCAATTTGAGCAGTTTTTAATATGTCAACTTTAATGGAGCAATAAAGCTGTGCAAAAAGGTCGTTTTCATTAAAGGGTAAATTACAATCTAGCCTTTTGAAGTGTTTTAGGGGCGGACCTCCTTCATTGAGATACTTAATGCTCGTTTTAAGCCTAGCTTCACTGTCCATTGTAGTTTCTATTGTTTCTTTCAAAGTAGAATGTGTGACAATTATTAAACTGACATATTCAGAAGTTAAAGTAAGAATAAAAAACCAGCACTTACTTTTGCGGGTCATACGCGGCAGTTGACTGTGCCATCATTGCAGAAATTTTGTCTTCTTCGCTTGCTTCCGACTTGATCAAATCTGATGCCTAAAATAAGAGTGCTATATAACATTACATAATCAAGTGTTTGAATCCAAGAATCAAATCAAAACTATAACAAGACATTTATTGCGAATTAAATTACTTCATGTTAAGACTCTATATTTTTCTTATCGAAATATTCAAATCTCCAACACTAGTAAGAGTAGAAACTTGTAGCTTTTATCAAATTTAGAAAGCCGTTCCGCTACAGGAAAGTAACTTTCTGAAAGCATCTATAGCCCAAATTAGCCTACAAAGGCGTTTTTGAACTACTACTATTACTACTTCTTAACAACTCATCACAGCACCAAGCCGCCTGAGACAAACACAACAAAGCACGCTTCTCTTCCATCCCAATCTAAACGAAGCCTCCCTTTACACACCCTCCCAGGAAATTCCCATTTCCTTCAAATCTTCTTTATGACGTCATCCCACCTCAGAAGAGGACGACCAGTTTTTCATTTGGACCTAGACGGTTGGCCGAAAAGGACAATCTTCGGCAATCTGTCATCCTTCATCCGCACAACGTGCCCTAGCCATCTCAACCTTTCTTTTATTATCGCCCTAGAAAGCGGATAGCCCATATTTTTCGAACAGCCTATTGTTTGAAATACAGTCAGTCAGCCGGGTACCCAGAATAGTCCGTAGGCAATTTCTCCGGAAAACATCAAGCAAATCCTCATCGAATTTTCGGATCGCCCATGCTTCAGAGCCATATTTTACCACTTGTCATCACCGTAGCTTCTAATATCCTAATCTTGGGTAGCAGACTTATCTTCCTATTCTTCCAAACATTTTTTTAATTGTAAAAAAAACACCCTAGGCCTTGGTTTATCTACTTTTAACATCTTCACTGCTCCCGCCATCTTTACTCATAATAATACCAAAGAAAGTGAAGCTACCCATCTGATCAATCTTTTCGTTACCGAGCGTCACCTTTTTATCTTCACTTATTCCTGGCCTTTGTGACTTAGTCTTCTTAACAATAATTTTCAAACTTATTCTAGCCCCCTGAACTCACAAAACCTCTAAAATTCATTCCTTTGGCTCACACTTTCATCTAGGGTGCTTAAACCATCAGCATAATCTAAGTCGAGGAGACTCCCCCCCCCATTTTATTCCGTGGTCTCCCGTTGCCTTTCCTGTCCTCCTTAAGATAAAGTCCATCAAAATGATCCATATAAAGGAGCATACGATACAAGGATAAGACCTTTACTAAACTTCTTCTATAAACAAAATCAAACACTTGCTCCTAATCTAAAAAACCGAGGATCAAACGTGTTTGGCACCTCAGGCACTTTTCAATTATTAACCTAAGAGTGAAAATTTGGTCGACAAATCCTCTACCTTTTCAAGAACCGCACTGTTCTTCTCTTAAAATTTTATCTGCAGTATCTTTCAGTCTAAAAACTATCATATTACTAAGCAATTTGCTACCTACAGAGACAAGACTAATGCATCGATAATTAATACACTCACTCTTATCGCCTTTCTTATGCAGTAGTTCATTTTAAGACTTTACTCAATTCGTTAGGTACTTTCCCTTTTTCAAAAATCATATTCATAATCCTCAGTAACTGAATTCTAACTTCAGGGCCATCATATTTAAGAAACTCATTTACCATAGTATCAACACCTGAAGCCTTATTATTTTTAATCCTTTTAGTACTATTGCTAATTCTTCCTCATAAAACAAATCTTCCCTCACATACAAGGTATTACAAACTTTTTCATTTTCTTCTATATCTTTTCCAGTAAGTCTATCTTGGTTTGGTACATTCTCAAAATATTCTGCCTATCTCTCTTTAACTCTGTCCTTATCACTATTTGTGGCCTCGTTCCTATCTTTATCTGAAACAAGTCTGGATAGACTACTCCCTCTTATTTATTAACATGCCAGTACAGTATTTGACTATTATACCGTATAGCTGTATCTTCCAGATCCTCGGCAATTTTATCCATGGCCTCCATTCACACCTCCTTAGTGCATACTAAATGCTTACTCCACTTTATTCACATACCTATTGATTATGTCTGTACAAGCCCCTTCTCCTCTCTATTAAACATAAAGCTTTATCATTAATATTCCTAGCTGCAGTCCTATCTTTCTTCCCTAGGACATCATCAGCAACTTCACTAATTGTTTTCAAATTCTCATCTTGAAGTCTACCAACATCATAACTTCCCGGGAGGTAGTTACCCTTACGAAATTTCAGCTTGAAATTAACCCTAAAGACTACCAGATAGTGATCTTTATTTTTAGCATCAATAACAGCACTCCTATATACCCTAGCATCTTCAATTGATCATGCCAGTCTTCGGTTTACTATAACATAATAAGGTCTGCTGTCTTACCATCACGTGAATACCATGTTAACTTATGAGCCATTTTATGACCAAACACCGTATTAGTTATCACTAGATTGTTATACCTCAAAAACTGCAAAAGTCTGTAGCCATTATTATTTTCTTTACACCGAAACACCAAATTATCCCTATATATCCCTATTTCTACCGACCTGAGCGGTAAAATCTCCTAGTAAAATCTACCTGGTACATCATATTTCTACCTGGGACTCTCTCTATTTGCTCCTGTAACTGTAAAAATATTCATCTGAGTCACTAATATCTCCGTCAGTCGGTTCTATAGGAGTATATGCTACTATAACTGATACGCTGAGCTTTTTAGTCATAAAATGAGCAATTATTATTCTATACATTCCCAGCCTAAACCAGACTTAGCAGATTCCTTATTCATGAGCCTTACTTCTTGTCTATGTGCCCCATATTTCCTACCTGAGTAAACAAATTCTAAATTACCTAATTTCATGCTTCCTAACCCTGGGATACGAGTTTCTGAAACTCATAATAAGTCCAGTTCGAATCGTCTGAATTTGTCAGTCATAATGTCGATGCCATAGTCATTTTTAACGTCGTAACATTCCAAGTTCCAATTTTCACGTTCTTTAAATCATTGATATTATTTTAGCCTCAGGAAAAGCAATGGTTCAAGGTATCAGTGCAAAACAGGGATCCCATATCTTCTCAATTCTACACCGAAGCGTTTAAGAACCAGGCTTAGAACCAGGCAACAAGAAGTCACTGGTACCCCCAGTATGAATGGAGGCTTTGTAGAATCCTGGGCCCATTTTAGTCAAAGTATGGTTTTAAGCATGTTTTTTTTAAGACATAAAAAAGTAACAAAAATGCAAACAAACAAATTTTGATGCGTTTTGTGAAGTTTTTTGTGTGTATATTTTTTTTATAATTTTGAACGTCGTTCAAAATATAAAAAAAATTGTTAAGGAGTAAATAAAACAAAGAACATTTTTGAAGGTTCTAAGCGAAAGGAAGTTAACTTACTTATGAATTAAAAATATAAATGAAAATATATTATCGTTACGACCCATACAAAAACTTCCGGTATCAGCGTAAATATGTCATATCGTTACCACCCCAAACAAAACAGAACACATCTCAGGATCTTAATAGAACTATAATTTTTTTTTACTTGAATCAATTAGCTATAGTAGTGGCAGGGTGGAAATAATTAAAACTGCTCAGAGGAAAGAAAAATGGTTGTTTGACCGTTGTAAAAATTATAGACAAAATTCTCGTAAGATTTCACCATAATTTTGTCAAGTCCTAAATTATATCTATTATAAATTGTTTTAAGGTGATTTAACACGACAAACACTTTTTTGGCACGGGCAATCTTTTTCGTAGCACTCTGTTAAGGTCTTTTCCTAGTAGGATGATAACTGGCAGGAAGGGGAAATATGGTAAATGAAGAAAAGAACAGAAAGGTTCAAAAATTAATAGACGAAACGATGATAACTAATGATAAACGATGATAACCCGACTAACGAAACGATGATGTCATAAGACTAAATATATCAATCCACTTGAAATAAGTAACTTGGGTTAATTTTCAATATTTTAGGTTTAGGTGATGTAAGAAAAGATTTTTATATCGCATTTGTTCAAATATGTCTGACTGTTCTCTAATGAGCCTAGGAGGGTTAAAACAAGAACCATATTACAAAGCACAATGTAAATTATTTTACGCAAATAATTGATGATATAATTGATAACTAATTGATGATAGAAAAAAGTTTTAAGGATTCCTTAAAGATATTTTGGATCACAATATAGATAATGTTATTTTCCAACTTATGGCTGAAGGTTTTGACTAAATGATTCTTTACCAATTCTCACTTGTATAATTTCCTGGGATTAACAGCCACATTTTTGTGAGGACTATAAGTATTGTTTGCCCTGTAATATATGTTACCCACCTACATGAACTAGTTTTATTTAAAAAAAAATGAAATAGCTAGGCCACAATTTACGGATGACAAATTTCCAAAGACCGGCTTTTTAGCCACCCATCAGCGGCCAAACGACAAGTAATTCGTCCTGGGAGAAGAAGTCAATAACAAGGAACTAAGGAAAATAGAACTTGAATAGAAGGAGTAAAAGGAGTTAAATATATTAGGGTGGAGAAAGAACATACGGAACTGGGTTGGCCTTAGCCGTTTTCTGTTGCATTTACTTGTTAGGGGTAACAGTAGTAGTACTGAACAGCAAAAGACTAACACAAACTTAGAAAATTTTGTCAAGTGAAACTGTTTATAGGTACAAATCCTGGTTATTTTTTCTTTATAGGTGTTACAATATCACGCCGGGAAGTAGGCTCAATTTTAAAATACCAAAGCCCGTTAAGAGAAAATCATTGCCTAAAGGGTTAGTCAATTGATTATTTTTTATTTAAAAAATAATAAAGGGAATAAACACAAGTACTCTTTTGGAGGTTTTTCAGCATCAGGGTCTTTCACCTCTGTCATCACCAAACAAAATAAAGTAAAATATATTTTTTTTGCCATTTTTAAGGAGCACTATATCTGATATGGGCAAGATAAAACTGCCAAGATTGCTTAAGTGAAGTACGTATCGACAAAAGTACAGGCAATTTATTGTGTTTTGTATATAATAGTTTAAATTGTATACAAGTTTATATTGTATATAAACTTACAAATTTACATACAGTGCTTCCACCAGACAGTTCGTATGCTATTACATCCTATTTTGATAGTTATTCAAGTCTAGATGAAATAATATTTTGGTACAGAACAAGATATATATGGTACGTGATTCTAAAGGCAAATTTAGCTTTTCTTACATATTTTTTTTATTGCCATAAGAAGAAATAGTTCACTATTGTGCAAAAGGGGCCAGCAGGGAGCGTCACCACGTTGATGCACTGCATCAGGACAAACCACAAACAATATGGGTTCATCTGACCCCCACATAAAAAAAAACTCAAGATGGTCATGATAGTTTCTATAGTTTCTTTTATCATCCTGCTTCTGTATTGACCCCCTCCCGAGCACGAATACAAGGGGGGATCACCCCCAAAAAAGAATTTTTTAAAATTATACTACTGAATACTATATACAAGAAATAAGGACAGAAAAATTTATCGTTTTCTGAAATAAAAATAAATGAAATATTATTAGCGCAATCAGATGAATTGTACGTAATACGTAGGTCCATGGAATAATTTTATTTCTATCACTAAAATTGAGAAAATCAGGACTCCATCACCAACGCTATAAATGTTTGTCTCGTTGCTAGCAGCCTCAAAACATTATATGAAGTACTCTGATAATGATACCAATTCATCTGGCAGCAATGTCTACCTCATTTGGTGGCACTGAAATAGCTTCGAGTTGTGATGAAGATACCGACTGGTCATCTATTATAAGGGTTGTATCTTTCTTTATGCCGAATGGCTTTGCATCCTACTGTAGAGATTTAAGAATCATGTGTCGCCTCATACCAGTCGGGAGCCGGAAATTTCGCTTCTTAATTTCCTCCGCCAAGTTTATGCCAACAGTTAAGTGAGTATATTTCTCATCTTTCTTGACATGAGACTTGGTTATACTTATTTTTTCTCACATGTGGAACCCGTTGCAGGGCACCATAAGGCCAACTATCCTTTCTGGCGTACTCTACGATGTCCTTTGAGCAGTAATATTCTTTGGAAGATGCATTTCCTGCTGCTAGGGGTAGGACTAGCACCATTTATCCCCGCCCTTACACATTTGTCATTTTTTTCTTGACATAATATTTTGATCTTGATTAAGTTCTCTTCTAGTCTCATAGAGAAAAATTTTGGATAAAAAAACCAAACTGGCTCATGAGTTTGCTGTCCACTGAATCAAAATACATTGTCTATCTTCAGCCAATCTTTTGCCGCTTCTGATTTTCACCTTCAATGGGATAGGTTTTGCAGCATCAGCAAAGCCAGTCTTTTTCGCGAAAGGGGTTGTCCCCTCCTCAACACCACGCTCGTTACACTAAAGTTTTTTGTTGTTTTAAAAAAATAGAGCTGTGAGAAAGAGTCAAACTTTGGCGTAAAGAGCGAGGCGTTGAAGAGGGGACAGTCCCTTTCATATACGGAATAGCTTCTGTTCTTTTTAAGTTTTAATGTCGCTCCTTACTTTCAGTAAAAAAAGCTTTTCTTTTAACGTTCTTGAATTAATACAGGTTTTGATTTTGTACACGAATAATTAAAACGAAATTTGTATATTAATTTGAACTTTTTGGCTAAATGACTTTACAAAAATTTTGATCGGACGATTTTGAGAAAAAAGGGGGGCACTAGAACTTTTAATTTATCTGCGAACATTTTTATTATTAACAAAAATTACGTGACGAACTTCTATATTCGTATATTTTTATTACGTATATTAGGGGGGTTCAACCCCTAGTCAATACGTCGCTCATTACACTGAAATTCAAATTTTGTTCGAATTCATTAAGAATGACTCCTTAATCACAAAGGCCGTTTAATTAGATTAAATAACTCTTGAGAAAGTACTAAAAACCTTTGCACAAAGATCGAAGTATTGACTAGGGGGCGAACCCCCTCATATACGTAATAATTTCCGTTCGCTTTAAGTTTTGATGTTGCTCCTTACTTTCAGTTGGAAAAACTTGTTTTTTTTAATTCAATTTCTGATCATTTCTAAACAATGCTGGGAAATCCAGCACCCCCCTTCATAGTTTATAACTTGCAGCCCTTCCCCCGGGGACTGTGGGGGATTAAGTCATCCTCAAAGACATATTTATTATACTTTTCGACCATGCTGAATAAAATGGCTACCTCAAAATCTTGATCAGGTGACTTTGGAAAAAATAATGCGTGGGAGGGGGCCTAGTTGCCCTCCATTTTTTGGTCACCTAAAAAGGGCAGTAGAACTTCCGATTTCCGTTCGAATGAGCCCTCCCACAATATTCTAGGACCACTGGGTCGATACGACCAGTCCCGGATAGAAAACAAACAAATAACCACGCATCCATGATCTTTCTTCTGGCAAAAAATACAAAATTCCTATTTTTGCAGATAGGAGCTTGAAAACTATAAAGTAGGGTTCTCTGATGCGCTGAATCTGATGCTGTGATTTTTATTACGGTTCTATGGCTTTTAGGGAGTGTTTCCCTTTTTTAGAAAATAAGGCAAATTTTCTCAGACTCGTAGCTTTTGCTGGGTAGAATTAAACTTAATAAAACTTATATATTTGAAATCAGCATAAAAATTTGATTCTTTTGGCGTATTTATTGGTATCAAAATTGCGTTTTTCTAGAGTTTCGGTTACTATTAAGCCGGGTCGCTCCTTACGTACAGTTTGTCACCATAATCCCCCCGTGATTTATGAAGTCTTATGAACTCTTTGATTTATGAAATGCCTGAATTTACGCAATAAACTAACTATTCAACAATAGTTATACTCCTCGGCAATAATTAATACATTTTTCAACCAATAAAACGGTTTAGTGGCAACCATAGTATTTTTACAATATGCATTGTGCAGAAAGATTTGCAAAAAACAGAAATTCTTATCCCAATTGATGATCAGTAACTACTTTCGAGTTTCGGAACACACATTTGGATTATAAAAAAAGAGGGCTAGGATCAAAACTCGACATGGGGTGAATTTTTAGTTTATTAATTTTCCGTATTTCGTTTGTTTTCTGTAACTAGAACCAATATTGGAGGATTGGAGATTTTCACATACCAGGAACTTAGAACGCTTTTAATGTTTTATCATTTGGTTGGCGAACAAATTTTAATATTTGTCATGCCTCTGCTGAACGAAGAAAAAAAGGTCTGAATAGTTCAGAAATAATAATATACCCAGGATAAAGTTACGATAAACCCACGACAAAGAAAATACTAAAGTTAGGTAAGCAAGATTTTTAGCATCCAAAAATTTTTTTTTGGAATTTGATCTATCTTTTTAAAAGAAGTCGAGCAGCTTTCAGTTTGCAGCTTTCAGTGCTTTCTAATTTCAGTGCAGTTTTACAAGACAAAGCGAATAACAGTACCGATATTGTTATACAACAAAATCAGGACAAGACAATTCACGTGAAGAAGACCTATCTGAAATTTGTATTCGAAAGTGCATTCATTTATTAGTTTTTCTAGGTTTAGGCTTCAAACCCCAATAAAAAATTTATTGAGGTTCGAAAGTTGGATCTTAAGAAAAGAATAGAAAGGTCGTCTCTCTTACCTTTACCATATCGTATGAGCTTATTCCTTTTGTCACAGCTGCAGAAGACGGCGAATCCTGCAGGAAAATCAAACAGGTATTTTATAAAAACATCACAAACAAATCGAGACAAGCCAGTGGCTTCTGTCGTTTTGTTTTGAAGTTAATGAATGAAATAAAAAAAACGAACACATTTCTGCGTCTCAAGAATAGTACTGGAAGTCCAACGCACTAACTAATTATTGGCAATAATTCATCTTATCAATAATATGAGAAACAATACTTACTTTTGAGACAAAACTTGACCCAATTTCTAGTTTAGATTGTTGAAATTAAAATTGGTTTGACTTATAACCGAACGCATTAAGACAAATGATAGGTCTTATTTGTTATTATAATTTCCATCTTAAACAACAAGTGACGGGTACCCTAAACACCTATGTAAACGATAACCTCAGAGATATCTCCCCACTTGTGTGTCCCTTGAAATTCAGATTTAACACCCTCCGAATGCAAACCTAACGTTAGTAATAATATGGTGTCTACGTCAACAGCATATATAAAAAAAAAATAATATTTTGGCTACTGTAGTCTAATGTAACACTTTACTTTAAATCAAGCAAGGAAAATTAGAGATAGCATTTAGAAACTTATTTTCGAAGCGATTCGAAAAATATATCATATCGAACCTTTTCATGTGAGAAGTTATATATCCTAGGCAAGGTCGTATCCAGTATTTCGTTGGGGGGATTTAGAAAAAGGACCAAAAATGAGTTTATATGTATTTTCGTTATGCTTTTTATGAACCGGAAAACATTCCAGGGGTGGGGGGAGTGTCGTACCCCCTTGGATACGGCCTTGATCCCAGGGTGTTTTTAGATTATCAATCAGAAGGAATGTTTTTTTATAATTTCGCCTTCAAATTTATAATTATATTTTTTTTTCTAACTTATGTGAAAAGAAAATGGCTTGTCTACAAGGTTCGTAAAGTTTTTCTAACAAACACAGAATACTGCTGAAGGACATTTTTGAAGGAGGTGTGAAATGTTGGTCTATCATTGAAGACAAAGAAATAAAGAGGAGCATACTGGGTTTTGAAGAAATGAGATCAAGTCTCTGGCCCCATATTCATAGCTGAGATATCCACCTGATCAAAACATTCATTATCAATATACATCGATTCCATTCACACCTTTGATTCGTCCTATTCTTATTACAAAGATTGATTTAAGTTTAACTTCAATAAAAAAAAAAAAATTTAAACTGAAAGTAAGGAGCAACATTAAAACGTACAACGAACAGAAATTATTCCGTACATGAAGGGTTGCCCCCTCTTCGATACCTTGCTCTTTACGCTAAAGTTGTTAGGACTTTAAAAAAAGCTTTCTTTTACATGACCAAAAAGGTTGGAAGGCAACTGACCCCCCTCCTATACCCCTTTTCGCCCAAAGTTATCCGATCAAAATTTTGAAATTTTCCTCACCAAAACTGTGACTGCTAAAAGCGCTGCAGGGCGATTTGAGGAGTACCGCCCCTCGAGGAAATTATAGCCTAGTAAACGACACAGCAAAAAACGCAAGAAGAGTTTTTAGATGTTTCCTCTCGATATTTGCTACGATTCCTTGAATTTTAGGCAGTGTTTCCCCCCTATTTCAAAAATCAGGCAAATTTTCTCAGACTCGCAACTTTTGATGGGTAACACTAAACTTGATGAATCTTATATATTTTGAATAAGCATGACAAGCTGATTTTTTTTTATGCATCTATTGATACCAAATTTCGTATTTTAGGATTTCGGTTACTATTGAGCCGAGTAACTTCTTACTTACAGCTCGTTACCACGAACTGCATGATATGGTGCAAAGAAGTCAAATCATTTAAAGTGATAGAAAAATTATTTCTTTTGAAAAAGTTAGTGAAGGATTTTTTTTTTTTTTTCTGCAAAAAATGTACAGTATCTACTACTCTACTGTTTGACATAGAGCTTTTTAACCAAATAAAATACGTCTGATCGGATTTTCTTTTCTAGCTAAGTAAGTCGCAATATGTAAAAAAAAACAGTTCAATAGGGGCAAAAGCTTTTATTAGACAATGAAAACAATAAGAAAATCTCTGGATATTTCGGTCACATATATAAACAGTAGCCGTCCTCAGCAGATAAATTGCTGAGGACGGTCAATGTATGTGTAACCGAAATATCTAAAGATTTTGTTATTGCTTTCACTGGATAGTAGAACAATTCGACCGTATTGAACTAGTATTTGTGGTGCCCAGCGTTTAAGTCCTCCCCCCCCCCCGTGGAAAACAAGGCTTTCCAAAGTATGAGAATTTAGTTTGAGTTTAGGTTTATTTTTGTTTACCGTAGGGGGAAGGAACCACTAAATCAAGTTTACACTATGTAAAACTCGAAACCAAACCATTTCCTTCGTTAATTTCTTTCAGCTTAGCATGAGACAAGCCAAAAACAAGTGACAGAGTAGATGGGAAATATATAATTTGGCTTCATATTTACACATAAAGGGGGAAGAGGTAAAGTATTTGGACAGTTTGAAGTCGGAAAACAATTATTATTTCATAATATGTAGAAAAATTGTACAAAAAACATTTTTCAGACCCACTATACTTTACCCCCTCCCCTCTAATATGCAAACATATGGTTCCCAAAGCCAACTATCCTTTCAAAGGAAAGCTAAACCTTCTTTAACTTTTTGTTGCCAAATGTTTTTAGCTTAATTTTGACGATTGTTAGCTTATTTTTTTTTCTTCCATTTTTCTTTAATTTGGCGCCCGCTAGTGTCAGAAATGGCATAAGTTCATATGAAAGTCTTTTCGACAAAAATGTATTTGCGAATCTTATTTTCTAAGTTTTAAAGATTCTTTGGGTGTGTAAATTCCTCTTTTTCCCCTTCGTTAGCACTTATCAATAAAACTAAAAAAAAACTCAAATAAAATTCTCAAATTTGGAAACTTTGTTTTACATGGGAGAGCATACTCCAGGAGGGGGGGGGGTATTTTACGCAGGGGCATTTTCCATGGGGATATTTTCTGCAGTAGGGGGGTATTTTCGGGAGGGAGAGGGTAAAATCCTAGAACCGTTATTTTTACGTCGTGGAAAGGCAATGTGGTCTTCGAGAATACCTAGGAGGTTTCTTTGATTTTTTGTTCGCTAAGTTTGGGTGATTAAGGCTGACATTTTGTTTATATTGAATCAGTATTAAAACTGTAGTGTTTGCAGCAAACTAGACCTGAAACTTAAAAAGAAGAAGGTGAAATATCTATTTCAGCACTCCGAAAACAACATCTCACTGGAAGAAGAAAATGTTTCTTCTAAGAACGTTAGTGAAAATCCTTTAAACTTGTAGTCTGGCAAATTATTCTGAAGTTTAATAATACTTATTTATGAAAAATTGGAAATATGATCAGATTATCCTAGTAGCCGATTCATTGTAAAAGCATTTTTATCAAAAAAAATCTTGAAATTTGGTACTTTATACAAAAACTTAGCAAAATCATTGTAAAAAAAAACTGCAGACAATGATTCCTTTTTTGAATTAAACAGTAAAGGCTCTTTTAGGACTATATATTTGAGTCCTTGACAAAAAAGAAAAAAAAAGAAAGTAACTCTCTTTATCAGTATAACTAAAGCTATCATTGTTAATATTATTGTTCCTTTTTTACAAGTCCAAGGCATCTTGAACTTTGGATTTCAAAAAATAACAATTATATATAGAAAAAAAAAAAATCAGTTTTGAGTGCTAGTTCAACATTAAATTAAATTTTTCACAAATCATTGTATTAAGGTTTCGTATTTTAATAGAAAAAATCACTACACAAAATCATAGATCAAAGAAACAATATATAATTATTCTCAGTTATTCAGCATAAAAAATAGCAAAAGAATCATCCCTCAGACCATTAAAAAAAAAAAAAACCACATTTCGTAAAGAAAAGAAAATTTTAATATCAACACAGGACTCTGATTTATGAAAACATTCGGACTGTTTTTTTTTTTTTTTCTTTTTAATCCAGTATCGGCAATCTTTTAGAATCATATCCTTATATTGCGGTTCTTGAGCAAAAAAAAAAAAAAAAAAAAAAAAAAAAAAAAAAAAAAAAAAAAAAAAAAAAAAAAAAAAAAGCTCGCAATGGAAGGAGTACGACTTTCAAGCCTAAGACTTGTCTTGTTGTCAAGATGCTACTTGTTGAACAAATCGCAGACATCATCAGTTTTGCCGAAGGTTAGCAGACAGACACGTAAAAACAAACCTTCAAAGACCGATTAACCATAAGTAACTTGTTTTGCTTTCTAGTTTCTGGCGGAAGTTCAAACTTTCCAGAAATTAATGACATTTATTTTTAATTATTTGTCAAGGTCTTATGCCGGTGTTGGAGCTAAAATAACCCCAGGACTTCCAATGCATTTTCAAAACAGATATCCCAGGGGCCCAGATTAACCGACTTAGGACGCAGAAAAATTATTCTACCCCTTGTAATGGAGGCACCCAAACAGTACCTACGTACTTCAGAATGGTATGAATAATATGCAGACCTAATGCTCTCCCCATCTACGTCAAACCTCCACATTCTATTAAGAGTCTGTTTCATGTGGAATAGAGTGGGTTGTGCCATTTCTGGAATCCTAATGAAATCTTAAATCCTGATTTCCTTGATATAAAGATTTTACAATTCCCAATAGTAAAAGAAGATATCAATTGTCACATTCATTTAAGAGCGTGAAATCAAGACAATGCAAGAAAGTGAGAAGGACCCCAAAGCAGGCATGTACTCAGAAATTCATTCCAGAGGGGGGGGGGTGTAATTAAAAAAAAATTTAAGGGAGGACGACAATAGAAAAGCACTTGATAATTCAAACAAGCTACTACTACTACTACTGATAACAGCTCACTACAGCACCAAGCCATCTGAGACCAACACAGCTACGCACGATTTACCTCCCTCCCAATATATTCAAACCCTCCCTCTTTAAACCCTTCCAAGTGGTTCCTATTTCCCTAAAATCTTTCCTTGCATCCTCTCACCCCATTTTTTGTTTAGCCCTAGACGGTCGGCCGACAAGGAGACTCTTTGGCAATCTATCATCCTTCATCCGCAGAATGTATCCTAGCCATCTCATCCTTTCTGTCATTATAGCCCTAGAAAGCGAGATCAAACCACATTTTTCGCAGAGCTTACTATTTGAGATACGGTCAGTCAGTCGGGTACCCAAAACAATCCATAGGCAATTTCTCTGGAAACATCTAACAACTCCTCTTCCGTTTTTCGCTGTGTCGTTTACTAGTCTATAATTTCCTCGAGGGCCAGTACACCTCAAATCACCCTGCAGCACTGTTAGCAGTCACAGTTCTCGTAAAGAAAACTCGTTAATGGTTCATTCTGATGCCACTATGGGGCCACGCAAGCAGGATTTTCCTGTCGGAGATAGGTACGGAGAAAGGAACTTATGAGGCATCGGAGACCCTTAACCATCCCACAAGACCGGAACAGCTCCAATCTTTTATAGCTCTCAAACAAGCAATGCCCGAAAATTCAATAAAATCTAGGATTTCGGGGGGAGGGCGGTCCCCAGGGTCCTTGTGTATATCACTGCCCCCAATCATCTGTATTTTTTTTTCACAGTTTCCATACGATCGATCAAGGCATACCAATTTTCAGAAAAATGACGTTGACACTTTATTCCGTTTATACACACTAAAAGAATTATGTGTATATAAATGACGTAATTGGCGTGGGAGGGGGCCTAGGTGCCCTCCAATTTGTGGCCACTTAAAAAGGGCATTAGAACTTTACATTTCCGTTAGAATGAGCCCTCTCGCAAGATTCTAGGACCACTGGGTCGATACGATCGCCCCTGGAAAAAAAAAAACAAACAAATAAACACGCATCCGTGATCTATATTCTGGCAAATTATGCGAAATTCCACATTTTTATAGATAGGAGCTTGAAACTTCTACAATGAGGTTCCCTAATACGCTGAATCTGATTGTGTGATTTTCGTTAAGATTGTATGACTTTTAGAGGGTGTTTCCCCCTGTTTTCGAAAATGAGGGAAATTTTCTCAGGCTCGTAACTTTTTGATGGGTAAAACTAATCTTGATGAAACTTGTATATTTGAATTCAGCATTAAAATGCGATTCTTCTGATGTAACTATTGGTATCAAAATTCCATTTTTTAGAATTTTGTTTACTATTGAGCTGGGTCGCCCCTTACTACAGTTCGTTACCACGAACTGTTTGATGATCTACGCATAAACAAGTAATTCGAGAAGCAACTGAAATCTGACTTACAATTAATAATAATATTTCCTTAAATGGGGACTTGGGAGAACATTCACTAAATGCTCTATACACAATTTAATTAAAAATGACCTTACGAAATATCATAAAAAACCAATAGATATTAACACAGATCCTGTCACAAATAAACCTAGAAGATCAGCAGCCAAAAAAGCAAATTAGCATTAAAAAATGTTTTTAAATCATTCTCCTTTATCTCAATGAATTGCCTCGCTTCATCACAATTTATTTATCATTCCTGGTTGAACTTCACTGAGGTAAGGATGGACTGTTTTAAAAAAAAAAGAATCATTTTAGTTTTATTGATTTTATCCTGTTGTAATTTTTATCTTCTTACATATTTTTGTACTGCTGAGGACGCCCCTTGAACATAGGGCCGAAAAACTCGTTTTAATTTGTTTCCCTCGGTCTTGAGAAATTCCCTATTGTTCTTCTTGTTTTTGGTGTTTATGCTAGTAAATGTTGGACCAGTAGAACTTTTAGCCACGAATAGTTTTTTTCTAATGTCAAAAATCAACAATATTACGCATCAAGATAATAAACAAACAATGACAAAATCCGTCAATCTAAAACAATACCCAGCAACCTACGTCTGAACATAGTTTTTGAAAAAGGGGGGAAACACCTCCGATACGTTAAGTGATCTTAATGGAGATCGCACCATCAGATCTAGAATATCAGAGAACCGAACTATAGGGTTTTCAAGCTCCTATTTACAACAATACTGTATAGAATTTTGAATTTTTTGCTTGAAGCAATATTATCGATGCGTGTTTATTTTGTTTATTTTTTTTCCAGGGACGATCGAATAAAATATCGGAATACTAAGTTCTGATGCCTTTTTAAGTGACCAAAAATATTGGAGGGCAGCCAGGAAGCTGAGATAACGACATGTGTGTTGTTGGAATAGAGGTTCACACGAATGGTGAGGTATGTCTGTTGTAGTATTTGCTTAAGGGATAAAAGGGGTTAGCAACGCCAATAGTACACCGGGATAGAGCTCTCACAGGACGTACTAAGCCTATAGGAAGGGTTAGTAACTCCAATAGTAAACCGGGGTATGTGTGTCGTGAAACACATTAAGCCTATTGGAGGGGTTAGTAACTCCAATGCTCCACCGGGGTACATGTGTAATGAAGCGTATTCTAGGGATACTACTAGGGAAACAGCATTAGATGATTTTGCCTCTTAACACTGTGCGTTTTACAAAAAAATTAAAGCTTATCTTTTGCTCATCTCTTTGTGGTGTTATCAAAAACTTGGCCCATGGCAAAACATGAACTTCTGAACGTTTCGTTCAAAAATTTTGATTGAAGCTTATCTGTTGCTCATTGTTTGGTGGTCCACAAACTCAAAGTCGTTAGTTCATCTTGGGTGGAGCGTTCTGGTCTAAACCCAAACTGTTGAGCATTAAGAATCTCTTTTTTCTCCAGAAACCGGAGTAGCTGCTGCTGCATGGTTTTTCAAAAAACCTTTAAAAAAATACAAAGAATGGAAATTGGTCTATAATTCGCGGGATCAGCTCGAGAACCTCCTTTGTGCAAAGAAACAATTCTAACTTTCTTTAGCCGTTCCGGTAAAGTACCCTTCTGCAGAGACAAATTCATCAAGTTAGTAGGAGGCTCTATGATAGACGAAGTAACTATTTTTAACACATTAGTGTGTAATCGATCGAATTCAAAGGCTGAATGTCCTCTTAGGTTTCGCATAAACAACAGAATTTCAGATGGAGAGACAGGAGCGAGAGCCATTGACTTGATGCATGCTAGGCCTAGGTAACCTTTAAAACTCTTCGTGGGGTTTTCTTTTTTGCTTTTTTTTTTCTCACCTCTGCAAAACGTGATCCCTGTGCATTTGCAACCTTTTCAGGCCCTGATATAGTTTCCCCATTTACAGATAATTTCGAAGGAAGCTCAGGTGGGGTGCTGCAGGGACGCAATAAAGAGTTAACAGCCTTCCATATCTTCCACGAATCATTCCCAGTTTCAGCTATCTTTCCACCGAAATAGTTTCTCTTAGTTTGCGTAAACTTGATCGGAGGCATCTTTTATATTAAATATATTTCTCAAGCGTCGCTATGTAAGGGCCATTTACATGATTAGTCCAGAGCGTATTTTTCTTATTAATACACTGGAGCTGGGTTGATTTTTTCATCCAGTCTTCCTGGTACACTTTTTAGAGCAGCAATTGGTATACTTTTCATAAAAATGTTGTGGAAATCCTCAAATCCTGCATTAACATCTTCTGTATTCATAATATTATCCCAGGATGTGCTCCCCAGTACTTGTTTAAGGATTTCTAGGTTCTCATAATTTAATTTCCACGTGGCAAACCCCTGCGTAGGTGCGGCATTAGGCTTAGGATCTTTGTGCTGTATTTTAGAATTCGTAGGCAGAGAGAAGTGATCAGAAGTATCCGATAGCAAGACAGAGGCCGATATTGGATGTAGCGTCGAAAAATGTAGTCAATCAATGAGCGGGAGTTGGTAGTTAATCGAGTAGGTATCGTAGTTGAGGGGTATATGTTCGAAGCTGACATTATGCTGAACAGATCCATCGGACTTGATGATAGAGGAAGAGTCAGATTGATGTTTTAGTCCCCAATTAAGATGGCTTTGTTCCCTTGTCTTGTTCCCTCGTCAGAACTAAGTCCAGTCGCTGAATCTACATCCTTCAGATCAACCCTCAACTACATTGTATAAAAAATGGAATGGAGCCTAATGAGGTTAGGAAGATAATCTTTTGAAGCCTTAATTTGAAGGATTAAGGTAGGGACACAGACACAGACAGAATACTATTTTACTATATCACGTACAAGGAGCCAATTTCAATTCGAAATTATGGAAACCAAGAGAATTTACTTTACCAAATATCGTTTTTATTACCTAACATGAAAAATGGCTATTTTCAATGAAAATGATATACTTTGCTAACTTTAGTCAGTATGACGACGTAATGGCTTGATACTAAGAATAACTATTTTAAGCTATCTAGAGCCACTATCTCATCATAGTGACTATCAGAAATATTATTGGATAGACAAACGGGAATAAATGCGAGAATACAACAAGGACAGTGTTGTCAGATTAATTGTTCAGTAAAAAGTTTCTGTTCCTCCACTATCTGAACCCAATTTATGGACTTGTTCATATGACCTGCATGCTCATATTCGCCTTGAAAGCTTAGTCAAGTTATCTTTAAAGAAAAGCTATATTTAAATGTGTCTAAAACTAAAATTATACTTCCGTCAGTTGTTACTTTGACAGATATGATACAAAGATGGCAAACCTGAATGCGAATACCTGATCAGTAAAAAATTTTCATCTCCCCCATCCCTTAAATTATTTCTGGATCTGCTCAATTCCTGGAGATGTCTTAAAATGAGATTCAATTAGTATTTCAACATAAATTAAAAAGAAGTTGCAGGGCAAATAGCATGTCAGAAGAGTTGTATTGCCAAAGTGTTGTCTAGTACAGTCGACTCTTGATTATCCGTGGAATTGGGTGGCGCGAGTGCCGCGGATAATCGAATTTGGCGGATAATCCACATATTAGAAAAAACGGTTGTAGGGACATAAAAACAAAATTACGCTTATTAAAACGTGCATTTAAAACAAAATAACAGAAACAAGTAATAAACGGAACGACGTTATAGTAATAAATCGAAAAAAGATGAACAAACCATAGTATTTTTTTATAATTTTTGTATTTATAACTTTTTTTAAGATTTACATTGCCGCAGTTAATCCGCATTGCGAATAATCAAATCGCGGATATTCGGGAGTCGACTGTATAATGGGAACCACATAATGGCAACCACAACACCCTAAATGTTTTTCTCGAAGAGGTGACTAGCTCGTAATAAATTTCAAGGAGAGAGAGGGTGGTGGAGGTTCCAAAAAACAGTATTTTCCCCCTATTTCGAAAAAATTAAAAAAAAAATTTCAATACCTTTGGTCCTTCATGTAAGAGAAGAGGGGTGGAACCTCCTCAACCAGAAGCCTTTTAGTGGAGGGAGAGAGGGGGGCACTTACCCGGGCGCACAAATTATAGGGGGATGGGACCAAATTTCAAATAAATAAGCAAACAGTGACAATCATTTTGCATTTTTTTAAACTTTATTTTTATTGAAATAAAGGAGAGGGCGTAGATAATAAATGAAAACAATTAACAAATAAATAATAAGTAAATTATTAATTAATTAATAAAATTAAAACAATTTAAGAATAATAATTAATACTAAATAATTTAAACAGTAAACAAAAATTTTGTCGAGGACGGGGGGAGGGGGGCTAATCAAGACTTTGCCCCGGGTGTAAGAGAGGCCAGAACCGCCACTGTCCTCTACTCTTCTATAGGCAACCTTGAATGTAATACCTAAGACTTGATCATCACAAGGCTCTTATCGTAACACCCATGAAATAAGGAAGGTATTCGAAGTTGACTGAACTGAATGCCTTACTTTTGCTTATACTTGTACAAGAGAAGTGATCAATTGCATGATCAACGTTTTAAGATTAGCCTGATTGATTTCTGATACAGTCTCATATAAATAAATATCAAAGCCAGGCAGGTTTGCTTTAGTATTGTTATCGAATAAAATTAGGTATTTTTAACGATCTTCAACAACCGCTCAAGTATCTCACCAAAGAATGATTAGATCTTAACTCACGACTGCACACAAAAATACTGCATTCGAAAATGCTAGAACATTGGAAATTATTAAAAAAGCCATTTTATAAGAAGAGGAATATAAAAAAGGAAAAAAAAGAAAAGGTGAAAAAAGGGCTCAACTTGTATACTGAACCCCCTGTTTATTAATGTAAAACAACAGTAGTTTTAACCCAATTGCTCAAAACCATAGGGTGCTCATAATCTAGAATTTTGCGAGGCAAAAAGTGTGCAAGATATAGATTTTAGATATCTAATCTTGGTATTTTTTTTTAATCGAAACCAAAAGTCCCCAATTTCCAGACCAATCAAGACAAACCCTTTAAGGAATTTTAGAAATTTTTTAGATGTTTTTAATATATTAAGCTAAGTTGAATTTAAATAGTTGTCCACATTGAGTACTGATAATTGTAAATAAGAATACGTGTTGATTTACAGAAAAAAAGAAGAAAAACCTTTACCAAGTACTTCATTATTCGAAAGACAGTATAAACTCTAAGTAAAAACTAAAATTTTAATTTTTCATAAATGAATGCTAATAACTGCACTTGTAAGATTTTCAATCCAGAGTTACATATAGAAAAAATAATATAGACAAGCTTGTCGAAATTGGCAGCAATAATAATCAAAACACTGAAAATATTACAAAATATTACAGAACTACGTAAATGTTGGACCCAGCGTAGTTTTATAAGAGAAATAAAGTTTCAAGACCAAATAATATTTCCAGGAATGAAAAGAACAATTTGATTCAAAAGATAATATGGCAGGATTTTTAAAAATGGTTCAAAAATTAACTTATTTTCTTATATGTATTATTTAATTTGGGCTTTTTCTTTGTTAACTCACTTAAAAAAAAAACTAGGTCAAAACAAGTAAATTATGACATAGAAAAACACCAAGAAGATAGAGATATACAAGAGTAATGAATAATGAATGGCTTTGCCAAAGAAACAAAAATCATCGAAACTTAGGTCCATATTTATCTTTTACCAAAAAAAAAAAAAAAAAAAAAAAAAAAAAAAAAAAAAAAAAAAAAAAAAAAAAAAAAAAAAAAAAAAAAAAAAAAAAAAAAAAAAAAAAAAAAAATGAGAAGATTACCAAAGAGGATGCGACACACCGAGACACTAAAATTGTTTTGCTGTAAATTCAGACCACTAAGCTGATAAAAATATAGCCTACATAGAAGGCTATTGAGATTCTGAGACCTGATTAAACATCATACTGCTTTAGACAGTATGGCAATAGATGCAATAGAAATATAATCACTTTTTGGCAAAAAACGAATTTAAAAAATACTATTGCGTCTCAGTTATAAACTTACCACTTTGTGAACAAGATACAATCAAAATTGAAACTATTACCATTTTATCAAGGCATCCTTTTCTTTATACCGAAATAAAAGCCAAACGAAAATTATTAAATAAAAATAACGGTAGGAAGCCTCATAGACAAAAATATTAGTCCCTTTAGACAAAAACATGCAAAAATTAATACTGATACAAAGTAACATGGTAGTTCATTAAAATACAAACCAAACAGGTCAAAATAAAACACTTGAATTGGCACTCAAAATAAAAAGTATTAAACAACAAATTATTTTCTGATGAACAATACACCAATTTGGTTCATTACAAATGCTTTAAACAGTGCCCAAAAGAGACCAAACAGGTGTAAGTCTGTGTAAAAGAATAATGATTCCCAAAGCCAGCAAAAAAACGGCCATCCAGTTTTCCGGTCTTGAGAGCAAAAGCTTACGTTTTCAAGTTATAAATTTAATACATTGATTTATACCTAATCTCTTCATATATAATTGGTAAGTATCTATAACTCCCAAACAATCCCTAATCTACAATTCCAAAAACAATCGTGTGGTGTTATATGTCTGGTACCAGAAGCCTAATCGCAAGGATGCATTTCCATTATATATAAATTTAGTAGATTTAATTAGAATGACGAAGAATTTTATGCGTAAGTCTAGACGTCTACTCTATTATACTTAACAGTTGGGGACCGTGTTGAAGCTTTCATTTTTTTGGAGGGGCGGTAAAAGTATTTCGAGTTTTGTGTTGGGGTGGAGAGAAGGGAGCAAAATATTTTGTCTTCAGTCCTCAGGAAGAATATAGGCTACAGTTAAATTCTATCTAAAACATGAGTTTAAATAAAGTACGAGAAAGATCTCAACATCTAGAAATATGGTTTAATGAACCCCAGTCTGATACCGTCCGAACGATGGCTTATGACAAGCTATTGATGCTTTCGGTCATAATAGCTATAATTTGGGCTAAAGAAGAGGTGGCTAGCTTAGACTGATGCAAAAAAACTTTAAAAACACGGAACTCTGAGCTTTCAACATGAACACCAGAAAACACTAGCCAAGCAAGACTGGCTGGGTTCAATGCTCCAGTTGTCAAACAATTAACAATTTTTCGAAAACTTGAATTCATTTTAGGTTCCTTATCGATTCAGAACAGCTAGAAATTGCAATTATGACGAAACTGGAATTTCTACTATTGTACAAGCCCAATGTATTGTTGCAAAGAAAGGAACAAAAACAAATTCAGGAAACGGTCTCAGCCGACGACTTCCCCGATGTATGTCTTTCCTTCGCCTTAAAGTCCCAGAAAGAATGTTTCAAAACTCTCCTTCCCCTGGATGTCCCTGGAACCGCGGGTTTTGTCAAGAGAGGCATATGGCAATTGGAGACAGATGTTTTTTCAGAGGTCAATTTTCTCTAAGCATCTGTAACAGATAGAGCTGAGCCACAAGAGGAATTCCAGGAAGAGGAGTTGCTTAAGGCAATTCTGAACAAACTATAGATGAATGTGCTCTAATGAATTTTCTGGACTATGGATAATAGTGACACATTTATTTTTCCAAAGAACGTTACATATGAAAGATATTGAGGTCAGATTTCCAGTACCTCACTTCACAGGTGGAACAGGAAAATCACTGAGGCCTAGCATTTGAATGTGACCTTTCCGTGTACAATGTCAAGCGGATGATGTGTTCCTGTGTGTTTTATTTAGTAAAAAATCTAGTTATTTTGTTATTTAAATATTGTTGTTCGAGGAAATAGTTGAAATATTTGGCCCTGTCTGATTGGTCCCTATACTATCTGCCTTGGTCCTATGACAGGGTTATTCAGGACACAAGAGAGCCTATTGATCAAGGGTATGCACACATTTTATTTTGATTCCTGAAGTTCTCATAAATTCACGCTAGGATACCCAACTTTTTTCTATCCTGTGTTTGAAAATCAAGCCTATTGGTAAAAAAATAAAACTTTGGTAGCAGAAATAGTGAAAATCGTTTGCGATTGCCCCCTCTCCTCTACAAATAAAGTAGAGGGCATCTACTTTATATGACGTAAGAATGGTAAATTATTGGTGTTTATTTGTGTATATATATATATATATATATATATATATATATATATATATATATATATATATATATATATATATATATATATATATATATATATATATATATATATATATATATATATATATATATATATATATATATATATATATATATATATATATATGAGGGATCTTTTTCAGTAAGGTCCATCTGAACATAAATACACGATGACAGATTATTTCAAAAAAGTTAATTTATTTTTCGGCATAGTTTCCATGTTTTTTCAAACGCTTATCATACTCTCAACTAATTCTGAAGTAGCCTCTTCACAAAAACTTGCCGTCTGCTCCGATAGCCAAGACTTCACTGCCGTTTATACGACGTCGTAATCATTATAACGAATGTCACTGACGTGGCAACCGGTTGAACTGGAGACGAAATATTGGTGTCACATATCACACCCAAATCGAGGCAGCAGAACATGGAATAGAAACACACACACTCCCTTGTAAAGTTGAAGGCCAAAAAGACTCTGTCCCAGCGGAAAATCATGGCGTCAGTGTTTTGGGATAGGCAGGGTGTTTTGTTGCTCGACTTCGTGCAACGAGGAACAACTACTAATGCAGAAGAGCACTACCAAAAATCTTAGATAGCTCCACAGAGCGAAAAAAAAAAAAAAACAAACAAAAAACTTGGCATACTGACAAAGGGAACTGTCCTTCATGACAATTCAAGACATGCCACTGCAGGTCAGACCAGCACTTTGTGCAGGACCTCCCACTGCAGGTCAGAACCGCAATTTGTTAGACAGTTTCTGATGAAAAGTAGCAGATCGTGTACCCAGCTTTCTTGATTTTGCTCCGAGCGATTGCCATACATTTCTCCACCTCAAGTAACACCTCAGTGGCAACCGTTACAATGATAACGACGACGTAAAAACGGCAGTAAGTTCACGGTTATTGGAGCAAGCGGCAAGTTTTTATGAAAAGGTTACTTTAAAATTAGTTGTGAGGCATGACAAGTGTTTAAAAAACTTGACATACCGTAAAGTAGAATAAAGTATGTACATTCTGAACTGAATATACTATACATCGTCCTTGAATATCGTGAGAAGGCTCATTCAAACGAAAATAAGAAATTCTACTGATAAAACAAAGTGACAATTTCTGCTATTTGTGTTGTAGGGACAACCATTTTGCCCGAAAAGGGCTAAAATACTATCGAGCAAAAATGTTAAGACAGTCAATCTCTTTAAAACTATCGAAAAGCTATTTACGTAACCTACTCTAAGAAGTTCAGGGAAACGCATCCCTTATTACTGGTGACCCCATCCCCAACCGAAATCGTGGATGGGGCCCAACAAAAGACTTGGCATGGTATTACATCTGATTTAGAACATATCATTATAAAAAGATAGGATTATGTATTTTTTTGTCACGAGAATTAACAGGAAATCTTTTCCCTTTTTAACCAATAACAAGAGCTAAGAGCTCATATGGCACTTGTGACGAGGCGAGAAGAGCTAAGAGCCAAGAGATCATATGGTGTGAGCTCTAACAAAATTCTATGAGTCAAGAGATTGATTTAAAAAGGAAAATAAGAGGCTTAATGCGGTCAGGATTTAAAATAAGAGCTCTGAGTCACGATGTCCTTCTAAATAACAAAATTCATTAAGATCCGATCACCCACTCAAAGTTATAAATACCTATTTTTTTCTAATTTTTCCTCTCCCTTTAGCCCCCCAGATGGTCGAATCTGAAAAAAAACGACTTTATCAAGTCAAATTGTGCAGCTCCCTGACACGCCTACCAATTTTCATCGTCCTAGCACGTCCAGAAGCACCAAACTCGCCAAATCACTGAACCCCTCCCCCCAACTCCTCCAGAGAGAGCGAATCCAGTACGATTCTGTCAATCACGTATCAAGGACATTTGTTTATTCTATCCACCAAGCCTCATACCGATTCCTCCACTCCAAGTGGTTTTCCAAGCTTTCCCCCTCCAACTCCCCCAATGTCAAAAGATCTGGTCGGATTTGAAATAAGAGCTCTGAGACATGGACTCCTTCTAAAAATCTAATTTCATTAAGATCCGATCATCTATTCGTAAGATAAAAATATCCCAATTTTCACCTTTTCCAAGAATTCTGGTTTTTCCCTCGAACTCCCCCAAATGTCACAGGATCTGGTCGGAATTTAAAATTAGATCTTTAAAGCACAAGATCCTTCTAAATATCAAATTTCATTGAGATCTGGTCGCCCTTTCGTAAGTTACAAATACCTCAATTTTAAAATTACCCCCCCCCCAATTCCACCAAAGAGAGCAGATCCGGTACGGTTATGTCAGTCACGTATCTTAGACAGGTTTCAATTCTTCCCATTCAGTTTCATCATGATCTCACCGCTTTAAGTATTTTCTAAGATTTCCGGTCCCCCGAACTGCCCCCCCCCCAATTACACTTGATCTGGTTGAGATTTAAAATAAGAGATCTGAGTTACGAGGATCTTCTAAATATGAAGTTTCATGAAGATCCGATCACTCCTTCGTAAGTTAAAAATACGTAATTTTTTCTTATTTTTCAGAATTAGCCCCCCCCCCCCAATAGAGTGGATCCGTTCCAATTATTTAAATCACGTATGTAAGACTTCTGCTTATTTTTCCCAACAAGTTTCATCCCGATCCCCCCAAACTAAGCGTTTTCCATGATTTTAGGTTCCCCCACCTCAAACTTCCCCCAATGTCACCAGATCCGGTCAGGATTTAAAATAAGAGCTTTGAGACACGATATTCTTATAAATATCAAATTTCATTGAGATCCGATCACCCGTTCGTAAGTTAAAAATACCTCATTTTTCTTCTAATTTTTCAGAATTAACCCCTCCCCCAACTACCCCAAAGAGAGCGGATCCGTTCCGGTTATGTCAATCATGTATCTAGAACTTGTGCTTATCTTTTCCACCAAGTTTCATCCCGATCCCTCCACTCTAAGTGTTTTCCAAGTTTTAGGGTCCCCCCTCCCAACTCCCCCCCAATGTCACCAGATCCGGTCAGGATTTAAAATGAGAGCTCTGAGACACGATATCCTTCTAAATATCAAATTTAATTGAGATCCGATCACCCGTTCGTAAGTTAAAAATACTTCATTTTTTCTAATTTTTTAGAAATACCCCCCCCCCCAACTACCCCAAAGAGAGCGGATCCGTTCCGTTTATGTCAATCATGTATATAGGACTTGTGTTTATTTTTCTCACCAAGTTTCATCCCGATCCCTCCACTCTAAGTGTTTTCCAAGTTTTAGGTTTCCCCCTCCCAAATCCCCCCCCATGTCACCAGATCCGGTCGGGATTTAAAATAAGAGCTCTAAGACACGATATCTAAGAGCTCTAAGACTTCTAAATATCAAATTTCATTGAGATCCGATTACCCGTTCGTAAGTTAAAAATACCTCATTTTTTTAATTTTTCAGAATTACCTCCCCCCCTAGCTACCCCAAAGAGAGCGGATCCGTTCCGGTTATGTCAATCATGTAGCTGGGACTTGTGCTTATTTTTCCCATCAAGTTTCATCCCGATCCCTCCACTCTAAGTGTTGATTCTAGGTTTCCCTCTCCAACTCCCCCAATGTCATCATATCCGGACATGATTTAAAATAAGAGCTCTGAGGCACAATAGCATTCCAAACATCAAATTTCATTAAGATCCCATCACCCACTCATAAGTTAAAAATACATCATTTTTTCTATTTTTTTTTCGAATTGACCGGCCCCCCACTCCCCCACCCCCCAGATGGTCAAATCGGGAAAAGACTATTTCTAATTTAATTTGGTCCAGTCCCTGATACGCTTGCCAAATTTCATCGTCCTAGCTTACCTGGAAGTGTCTAAAGTAGCAAAACCGGGACCGACAAAATTTGCGATTGCTATGTCACTTGGTTAATACCAAGTGCCATAAAAACGAGAATTGGTGACAAAGAAAGAACAATTAAATGTAAAAACAGTCGATAACTTTTCCAAGGTTTAAATTGCCATTTGCATTGTCTATCCAAAATACATCATCTTGCTCACAAGGAAAATTCTTGATTTCAAAGGTCAATTGAAAATCTGAATGCCAAATTATAAAAAAAAGTTAATTGATGCCCGAAACTTTCAAATCTCAATGGGGGATGGGGGGTCTTCAGATCAATAAAAAACGGGAACTTCCCGATACCTGAAACCAGTTACAAACATAATAGCGACATACAGCTGGTGATACAGAATATCCAAGCATTTGGCATAATCATTAAGACAAACATTAATATAATCAAAACAGAACAAAACAGTTTAAAAAAAAAAAAACAAATTAAGACACTACTTCCCCCAAGTTACTAACTTTTGATAAAATGATAAATGAACAACATTTATTTTCATATTGATAACCTGTATACGTTAATTAATAAAACATGATAAGACTGAAAGCCAGAATCGAACTCAATCCCTGAAAGCAAGATGTATCAGTCTACTTTAAAACTTGAGGCTTCTGGGAAGGACTTCAATTCCTATTCATTAATATCAGAGGAAAATAGGAATGATTAAAGGTCGAAATGGAAATTTCCAATAACAATTATACCAAAAATAAGCAATCAGGGTACATAGATTATGGAGAAAGATCTCCGGATTAACATTTCTATGGTTGCAGCTTACATTAAAAACCATTGCGTGATTGTTGTATAAAACATACTTCCGGATCTTAAGGAAAAAATAGAGTCCAGTGCATTATGCTCACAAAAATCCCATCTAAGGAAATTATCTCAGGTATTAATAGTTTAACTTGATTTATTTCCAGTAAATTAAAAGCAGATACTAATCCCTAAAATTAGACAATCCACTTAGCACTTATCACCAAAGAACGGCAGTAATAGTAAAATATATAAATCAATACAACTGCACTACAATGATTACAAAACACTAATAAAAAGACAATGATAAAATACCCTTAGAATACTGAAAACGAATGGGTAACAAGTTTAAAAAAAAGAAAGGAAAAGAAAACGAGCATGATCAAATTCAAACAAAAAGTAGGCCGTACCATGGAGGGGGGGGGCGTGTTTTGTCGGCTTTAAAATCTTCTTTAAGCAACCACTGATAAATTTTAGTGGTATTTTGACTATGATTGCAGGAAACCATATTAATCACAAAAAACTTCCTTGGTACGACCCTAATCAAGAACAAAGAAGAAGTAGATCAAAAGTTTCCTCCGAAAAAATAAACCCTAGCGAGTTCAAGTGGTCTACTGAGCAAATATCACAATCTTTCGTTATCACAGGCTGAATCACAGACTTCAAGCTTATATTTCGGGGGCTAGATATAGCTTGTTTCACTAATTTCTAAACTAGAAAGAAAATGATTTATACTATACCAATAAGTGGCTTTGTTTCGAAAAGAAATTATAACATACTGTTCTCTGCAGTGCTCCAGTTTGTTGTCCATCAGATGTGGCTCCAGGCACCCTAAAAAAAAGTTTACAGTAAAAACTAGCGTTTGATGCAAGGACAAAGAAAAAAAAATACAGACACAATCAGACTTCGGATAAAATTTGTGATACTTGAGGGTCTTTTACTGACAGCCATTTTGATGCAAGGACAAAGAAAAAAAATACAGACACAATCAGACTTCGGATAAAATTTGTGATACTTGAGGGTCTTTTACTGACAGCCATTTTGATGCAAGGACAAAGAAAAAAAACTAAAAGTTTTATATATGAAAGACACCAGAATTTGGTTTATCTTTTCACTTGCTTTTATCATTTCAGAAGGATACTAGAGATGACATAATCAGGCTTCGAATAAAATTTGTGGTACTTGAGGATCTATTACTGAAAGCCCTAAGAAGGAGTACCGCTGATAGTCTTCAAAAACGGGCGATTTCTAAAGTTTAAACTCGAAATATAAAAACAAGGTGTATACAGGATTCATCCAGGGTGCATAGGTGGGGGGGGGATCAAGAACACTAGAAACAACGCAGTTTCAGATAAAGACGGTCCGAACGTCACAACTGTGTAAAATTAATATCTTCATAATGTTTTCCAAACAGATGAGCACTTGGGAAACCCTCATGGGAAGTTCTTCTATGGGCTGCAATGAATATTGCTTTTTAAAATTGCAGTTTTTGAGAATACCCCACTGCAAAATACCAAATAAAAAATGTTACGCCAAAAAAGCAGTAGAAACCGTGACTCTGTATTTCCTCTTTGAGCTCTCTTGAAAGCGTAAATTCCCTATTGGTTATCTAAATGTTTTCTGATCTCTCCAATAAGAAATTATTTCAAAGTATTCTTAATAAAATATTCTTAGCAAAGTATTCTTAATTCTTAATGTACAGAATGTAGTCTTTAAATGATCTTTGTAGATCAAGAGTGTGGTCTTTAATTTAGTTAATAACAATTATCCGTACACGAATTATCAATATTAGTACTCATACGAAACTTCGTAAGAAAAAGCAAATACACAAACGGGGAAGAAATATACGTACACACCTAATAATACACACAATTTTGAAGACAAAGACACAAGTAAAATAATACATAGTAAAAAGACATAGATACAATAAAATACACAAGTAAAAATAATACAATTCCTTCAAAAGAAGAAGAGAAAACTCGAGAATGTACTACAGAACAAATGGGTCAGTAATGGAGGAGGGATTAGCTTCAATAATGGGGTGCTGCAAAATTAGACTAACTGGACCGACGATACTGCACTTTCCAACAATACAAAAAATACCATCATAGGATGAAGTGCGTTTTCTTCAAATTTGCTAAGTTTATGTTGCGAGTTCCTCCGTGGACCCGCAACTCCTATTTGATGAAGAATTATAGCTTGTCTTACCCGTGTGCTAAGTCAGCTGAGCTGAATGTACACATGTGCAATAACTAAACCGGTCATGAATGGCAAAATGTTGTTTTTTGACGTAGAATCATTTTTGTTTGTATTTTAGAACGTAATTACGATATGTTAATTCTTTCTTCTTTTTTTTCTTTTTTTACAATGTACTCTATCACTTCATTATTTTGTATGATGGGTTATGAAACATACATACATACTAGTCCATGGGGAAAACGAAAAATATTTTGGGAAGCAGAAGAAGAGCATATTTTTGACTTTTCAGAATTTGAAAACATTTTCTGGAACGGTAAAATATAAGAGTAATGTGGGATATCTAACAGATTGAAAAGCTTCAAAACAAGAGGGTAACCGGTACATAAGTTATGAGCAACAATAAAAGCATTGGAAAGCCAAGCTTAAAGATCGATATGAGGTACTAAAAGTTTTTATTGGTTCACAATAGTGATATATTTTCCCTTTGTTACCACTAAAGGTTGCATAAATTCAGCGTTTTCTTGTCTCTTATTGCAAACTTAATTTTGCGACACTTTTCAGGAAATGACCTCAAAGAAAAGTAAAGAGGAAAATTAAAATATAAAACGATCAGAAACAAATAATAAGAAACAAAAACAGTACAAGAAATTAGATATAAAATCCCTGAATAATCTTCACAATAGTTTTTATTTTTATATTATTCCTTAAATGAATTTTTCCACAAAATAAGTTAAATTTTTATCCCAATCTGTATACAACTCTATAGGTTTCTGTGGCACGATAAAAATTCGACTATTGCAGATATACCAATCAAGAAATGATCCAATTGGTGTTAGGGAGAGGAGAAGTATTGACCCTTTTTATTTCTTCAATCACCTAGTCAATCACTGAGATGATTATTGAGAGTTGATCATTGGAGGGGGGGGGGCAATTTTGGGCTGAGCTACAACACACTTCCGCTGCCGAGAAAACGATTGGTAGACTATTCTGTGGTGGATAGTAATTGAGGCTTGATAAATTGCCTATTTTACTTAAGTCGTCCAAGATGGGTAGCCTCTGTGTCAGCTTGCCGGAGAAGTCAAAACTGATGAGATTCACCTGAGATTTGATAAACAGGTGTCTGCACCCAAAAATTTACACAAAGAAATGTTTGATCAATGACCTCTACCGATAGAAGGCTAGTAGGCTTCAAAATTTTGTAGTAATGGGATTATAGACTTTTTGAGACTTCGAAGTATGCTAGCATCTGAACCAAACAAAGCTGGCGGTATAAAATTTGGGGATGTGTAGCTGACTGTAGCTATGCACCAATCAAATTTCAAGCGAATCAGGGTACTTTCCAGTAGAAACTGGATGTGGAATGATGATTTAGATAGCTTGGAAACCCAAAGGGAGTTGAAGCCTAAATTGGCACCATTCCAGGATTTTCCAAACCCTATTTTTTTCAATTTCGAAACAATTTAGCTGAGGAACCACAACGCTATGTACTTTCAACTATTCATCAATCTCTTTTTATTTATCATCGAGTGATGCCTTGAATTGCATTAACTTTATGATTAGCTTCGTTTATACAGATTAAGGCCCATTTTATGGACTGAAATTTTTTAACCACACTTTTTTTTTTATTCTTCAGATTCCTTTGGCCAACGGTGCATACCCTTATAAGCTTCATACCAGTTAGGCTTAAATCATTTATTGAGAACTTACGCTCTTTTGGGAAAACCTGCCCTTTCCTTTTGGCCAAAAATACTCGTGCTTTGAAACCTCCTTGACCCAGGGCACACGCCTTATTGCTTTCAAACCAGCAGGAGAACAAATTTCAGTTTTAAAACATTGGAAGCCCAGTAGTCCCTTCTGCCAAAGGCTAATTGAGAGCATTAAAAGTCTGGCAGCTCCTTTTTGTCTTGACTGATCAAAAATATTACAAGACGAGCTATTCCTTCTGGCTAGAACTTATGTAAAAATTTAAATTCCACTTACTCCTTTTGTTCTGGGATGACCAAAAAGGTTTGAAACCCGGTAATTCCTTTGGGTTTGAACTGTTAATCTTCTCCCCTACAAGTTTCTAGCCTGTTAGACACTAACAATTTCTTTATGCATTTAAGCCCTCTCAGTGAAACTACTGCTGAAAATCAAGTGTCATGGTCAACTCCTTGGATGACAAAGAAGAACGAGAGGTTAGAGCTCATATGGCACTTGTGACGAGGCCAAGAGCAAAGAGCTCATATGGCATGAGCTCTAGCAGAATTCTAAGAATCAATAGATTGATTTAAAAGGATAATCAGAGACTTGATACCGGTCGAGATTCAAAATAAGAGCTATGAGTCATGAGGTCTTTCTAAATATAAAAATTCATTAAGATTCGATCACCCACTCGTAAGTCAAAAATACCTGATTTTTTTCAATTTTTCTTCTCCTTTCAACCCCCCAAACGGTCGAATTGGGGAAAACGACTTTATCAAGTCAATTTGAGCTACTCCCTGACGCGCCTACCAATTTTCATCGTCCTAGTACGTCCAGAAGCACCAAACTCGCCAAAGTACTGAACCCCATTCCCTAACTCCCCCAAAGAGAGCAGATCCAGTCCGGTTACATCAATTACGCATCTACGACATTTTCTTATTCTACCCACCAAGTTTCATCCCGATCTCTCTACTCTAGTATTTTCCAAGATTTCCGGTTTCCCCACCAACTCCTCCAATCTCAACAGATCTAGTCGGGATATGAAATAAGAGCTCTGAGACAAGAGTGCCTTCTAAATATCAAATATTATTAAGATCCGGTAAACCGTTCTTAATTTAAAAATACCTCAATTTTTCTAATTTTTCTGAATTAACACCCCAAGCTCCCCCAAAGAGAACGAATCCATTCCAATTATGTCAATCACGCATCTAAAACTTGTGCTTATTCTTCCCATCAAGTTTCATTCCGATCTCTCCACTCTAAGCGTTTTCCAATATTTCCGGTTTCCAAGATTTTTGTCCCCCCAACCCCCTATGTCCCCGTATCCGATTCGAATAGAAAATGAAGCATCTGACACATAAGATCTTTCCATATATCAAGTTTCATTAAGATCCGATCACCCATTTGTAAGATAAAGATACCTCAATTTTCATGTATTCCAATATTTCCGGTTTCCCCCTCCAACTCCCCCAAAGTCACCAGATCTGGTCGGGATTTAAAATAAGAACTCTGAAGCACAAGATTCTTCTAAATATCAAATTTCATTAAGATCTGATCACCCATTCATAAGTTAGAAATACCTCATTTTTTCTAATTTTTCCAAATTACCCCCCCCCCCCCAACTGCCTCAAAGAGAGCGAGTCCGATCCAGTTATGTCAGTCACGTATCTTAGACTTGTTCTTATTCTTCCCACCAAGTTCCATCCTGACCTCTCCACTCTAAGCCATTTCCAAGATTTCCGACTCCCCCACCCCAACTCCCCCCAACGACACCGGATCCGGTCGGGATTTAAAATAGAAGATCTGAGTAACGAATTCCTTCTAAATATGGAATTTCGTTAAGATCCAATCACTCCTTCGTAACTTAAAAATACCTCTTTTTTCTAATTTTTCAGAATTAACCCTCTCCCCAACTCCCCCAAAGAGAGCGGACCCGTTCGGGTTACATCAATCACGTATCCAGGAATTGTGCTTATTTTCTTCACCAAGTTTCATGCCGATCCCTTCACTCTAAGTGTTTTCCAAGATTTTAGGCTTTCCCTCCAACTCCCCCAGTGTCACTGGATCCGGTCGGGATTTAAAATAAGAGCTCTGAGACACGATGTCCTTCCAAGCATCAAATTTCATTAAGATCCGATCACCCGTTAGTAAGTTACTTCTTAGAAGAAGTACCTTACTTCTAGTTACTTCTTAGAAGAAGTACCTTACTTCTAGTTACTTCTTAGAAGAAGTACCTTACTTCTTCTAATTTTTCCAAATTAACCGCCGCCCCCCAGATGGTCGAATCGGGGAAACGACAATTTCTAATTTCATCTGGTCTGGTCCCTGATACGCCAGCCAAATTTCATCGTCCTAGCTTATCTGAAAGTGCCTAAACTAGCAAAACCGGGACCAGACAGACGGACAGACCGACAGAATTTGCGATCGCTATATGTCACTTGGTAGATACCAAGTGCCATAAAAACAGAAAAAAAACTTTTTAAGAAACTTCTTTTGGCTGCTGCCTGGGCTAGGGAGCCCTATGAGCGTGTCAACGCATCGATATAAAAAAATTTCTATAAATCTGCGGTTTAAATAATGTGCAGCATAACAATCTTTTCTACAAAAACCTATGTGAAAAAACAGACCCTTTGCAGAATTTGAGGCCCTTTCTCCTGGAGCAAATTGGACTATATCATACCCAGGGATACATTTGTCGAATCTCTCGACAATTCTAAGCCAAATGACTATCTAAAATTTATATCGAACATTATTAGAGCATATATTGGCATAGTTTATACTTTTCTACTAAAGCCTAGCAAGAAAAAATGGACGATTTGCATAATTTAGTACCCATGGAGCTAGGTGGGTCATGTCATCCCCAGAAGCTTATTATTACATTTTCGGCTTTTCTTGACCCAACAGCAATCACAAATATGGACCCAATGCCATCAATGTAAAAGGGGACACATGGGACATTGAAGGACTCAAGGGTCGCATACCTTATTTGTACCTCTAATCATGCATATTTACATTCCATGCCAGATTTTAGTTTTAATGTGGAACATGATTCCCGCCTTTTCTACTAAATTCTTTGGGGAAATGTTTGTGAGGTCCAATAATGAGGCGCATTCTTTTAATTTTTGATCATTCTGAGGGAAATGGCCTTAAAATATTGATCCAATGCTGATTTTTTGGTACTTGCTTTTTTGCGGGGACTTACTTGCTTCATAGGCTGAAACGGGCTGTCCCCCTGCCTACATTAATACTTAATATTGTTTTCACCTTTTTTGTATTTAACCACTTTAATTGATTCAATTAAAACTTTATTTCATTCCGAGGTTTGAGTTAAAAGGTGAGAGGGAGTGGTGTAGCCCCCTCTCCTCCAAATATGAGCAGCTAATAGAATAATTAATAACATTAAATTTCTAGCTTTAGAGGGAGAGATTGGGAAACATATTTGATACCAGTCATGGCTAATCCCAAGCTACCGTAAGTAGATGTTACTCTGCAGATGTAAAGAAGGTGTAATTTTAAGCATAAATTGTTCCAAATTCCCTGTAGGTCAAACTGATTATCAGCTCATGATACGTCTGCATTAGTTGCATGAATCTTAGTAATTCAGTGAGGCTGGTTCCAGATCCCCCTCTTCTTGCGTATACTGAATGTGTATTAACGCTCATGCCTTTTGATGATGTTACAGAATTCATTTTTGCTTTTAGAAAACTATGTGATCTTCTCAAAGAGGCCATTGTCTGATTTATTTGAATCAATATACTAAAAATTTCTATCCTAATAAGGGGCTAATAGGCAAAGGGGTTATTCTTAATAATAAGAATGAGATTGGCATTTCAAGGAAAAAAAGAGTAACCTCTTTCTGGGATTTATTTTCACAAATTGCTGCTTCTTCTTCAAAAATTAGACAGACTTTAAGTCCAATGATTTAATTAGTAGACCAGTATTACAAAAGAATTTACAACTCTATTCTTTTTTACAATTCTATCAGTCAACAGCCCCTCAACCTAGAGAAACCTTGGACGTTCGCGAGACCTTCTGTATGGGGGATGTAAAAGAATACAAAACACAATAAATATATCAAACATTAGAAAACTGTAGACACCAAGACTTTTTATTAACCTAGTCCCAAATCATATGTGTATTATTAATTACAAAAAAAAAGAATATAATCAAGAGTAATAGGGTGATAGAATAATTCTATTTGTTGATGTCATATATAATGAAGTTTTTGACAAAATTAAAACCAAACCAAAAATGAAAATTTCCATGGCAGTAGTTCCTTTGCTTTACAGGCTATACTAAATGCAAAGGCTCTATACCATCTCAGTTATAAAAGACTGGAAGACATTCAGTTACCCAGCTGGCACATAACAGATGTAAAATTGATGATTCCCAAGCAATTGCAAATTCCCTTAGTGATCAATTTGCCTCTATCTTCACACCTGTTGACAGTGCTCCACTACCAGATCGCCCTAAGCACAACATCATAAGTGTAATGCCACCTATGCCTCAGCTGAACCAGATGGCATTTACCCTCAACTTCTAAAAGAAGCACACTCTGGACTGTTTCTTCCTTTTAACAAGATTTTCCACAAGTCCCTAGATTTAAAGTGTGTACCTGCAGAATTGAAGTTAGCACATATTACCCCAGTACACAAAGGTGGTAACACAAATGAGGCAGTTAACTACAGACCAATCAGTATCACCTCTGCTGTGGGAAAAATACTTGAAAGCAGTCGACCCTGCAGTCATTCAACTCTGAATCGAAATATGCTGTTGTCCCATCGCCAGCATTGCCACATTGTCACACATTGCAGGATTGCAACATTGTCACACATTGACTGTGTGATGTTTTTCCTTAGTAATGCAAAACAAGCAGTTAAAGTGTTTGGGGAAAACGGAAAATGATTTATCTCTGAAGCTGCAGAGGTGAGAAGTGGAGTACCTGAAAGCACAGTCCTGGACCCAACTTTATTTTATATTTTCATTAATGATCCACCTTGAACATCAAAAATAAAATAAGCCTTTATATAGACAATTCAAAATTAATTGGCTCAGTTGAAAGTTCAGAAAAATATAAACCATTCAAGAAGACTTGGACTCATTTACTTGCTGGGCAAGGAATTGGAAGCTGAAGTTCAATATTCAGGAATGCAAGGTTATCCACTCTGGTAATAAAAACTCAAGACACCAGGACTCAATTGAGTCAATGGACAAAACAGGGCAACCTATCGTCAGTAGTCATGCTGAACAGGATCTGGGTCTATTATCTGATAAACTACTAAAGTTCAATTTGCATGCTCAGACTGTTGCAACAAAGGCTATTCAGACTCTTGGTATATTTAAGAGAACTTTCAGTAGTTGTTCACCCTCAGTCGTTTAACGCGATTCTCCCTTGTTGAAAGACAATGCTATTTCCTATAGCATTATACATAACGAGATTTCCTATTTTTTCATTGTCTTAATTGCTCCTTTAGGGGAGTGCCAGAAAATCTAAAGACTGTTGACTTAAGCTAACTTAAGCCAATAAGAAATATGGAAATCTTAGATATTAAAAAATTATTGCTAAAAATCATATCTTAGAACTACAAACTTAATAATCTTTGGGATTATTTATCGGTATAAGATCTACAAAATGACACAAAAATCAAAGCTGTATGATTAGTAAAACCGTTTATAGTAAAGGAAACGTATCTTAAATGGCCAATTTTAAAGAAAACTGATAATAATATAAAAAAAAATTCACGGCCAAAAATTTTGGAATCTTGTGGCAAATCGAGAGGCTACTTTACAATGCTCTACGTCTTGTAAAAATAGTTTTATTACTACTTTTAAACATCAGAGGTGTCACCACTAATTAATTTTTTATCAAGCCCTAAAGAAAAAAAAATGCAAATTTGTCTGGCCTATTCATGTTAAAGCTTTCAATGAAGCCACAGTAATTTTTCCATCAAAGAATCTGCTCGTGTCTGTTGTTAAGACGCATTTCACTGCTATAGGAAAACAGCTTTAGCTTACAACCTGGTAGAATGACCTTAAAGCTCTAAAAAGGTTTAATTTAACCTAAGCTAGAGTTTGGCATGTATATTGCCAATCCAATTGATAAATCTGACCAAGAAACACAAGAACCAGTTCAGAGGTGTTTAACTAAATGCGTCTGGGGCAATCTATAATATTCCCTACCCCTTCCAGTTTGAAAAATTGAATTTACCCTCACTGACTTATTGACAAAAGAGAGGAGATACGATTATGGCATTCAAGCTACTCAACCAGAAAAAACTCATCCCAAATGTCTTTCAACCAGATCATGGACAAGAAGACATTATCAAAATCTTTTCAAGAATCATGCCAACTCAAGGTTATGTAGCAAATTCTTTTCTAATCAGGTGGTGAATCTATGGAACTTGTTAGACCAGGAAACAGTCTCTTATGTCAGCATTGAAGCATTCATCAGTTGACAAGGAGTGGTGCAACAAGCCCAGGGAATTAATCATCACTCTGTGCTGACTGATCAGTCAGCACACTATCTTCACTGACTGGTGACTACAGGATCATCCTAATGCTGGTAAGTGCGATTTAAGGTAATAACTGTTTTTTCAAAACAACTAAGTTTACATTTGGCTTATGAATATTTAATCAGAATCATCAGAACATGTCTAGTTATAACTGTGGACATTTTCATTTGTCTCAAAACAATTTCAAAGCATGATCAGGATACATTATAAAAAATCCATTCAGTTAACTTTCAGTGATGGAGCTTTTTAACTATGCTAAGGATAAAACAAACTCATCGCCCAAAAATTCAAGCTTAAATAAACACTATACAGAAAAACCAGTATTCTCAAGCAATTGTGAGCGTTCTTTTATTTTTCTTGTTAGTAACAAGTTTTTTACTTTGCTAATTCAGATGAGCTGGTAACTAGGTTTTAAAAGATCATAAACTTTATCATGCCTAAAGTAACTGAAAAGACAAAAAAAGATATTCATGAAAATAAGTGTAGATATTCTGTGTTGTTTCAGCTGTGGATTAAACAAAAAAAAAGTTTTTCTGAGGGAAGTAAAGAGCAAAGTTGAAACTTGAAACGGACAAAAATTATTATTTCACAACCTATCTAATATATATCAATAAAACTAGTACAAATACACAAACTAATTATGTTCCCCTATGCTTTTAGGATCATAGAAAACTGACGCTTTACTGAAAACACAAAAGTCAAGCAAAAAAAAACTGGAATTTTGATTTGGGAGTCAAAAGTGAGTATGCAGCCTGACAACAATAAACAAATCCATAAAGCTTTTCATAGCCTTACACCAGTTGTGACATCAGTAACTTTCAGTATACAATTATAATTATCTTAAAAATAAGCGCAAAATTAAATATTTTTTTACTATCCGCGAAAACAGTGCACAGAAATATTGGACTGATTTATCAGGTAGGATTTTGGTCTCGCCAGCTATAATACCAATAGTGAGTAATACACAATTTTAAATTGTAAGAAATATACTTTAGTATTACTTGAAATGAAGATCAAACAAAACATAATAGGAACTCTGGAAATCCTGTTATTTCTCTCTATACAACAGTGAATTTCAAACTATGATAAATTACAAAGCTAGTCTATACTTCTATTACTATCAAGATGGCTTTACTTTGAACTTGTTTACAAACTAATCATAACGTGTCCTTTGCAGAGCTAGAACGAACACCAGTCATTGGACTGAGCCATTGTGCAGAAGTGATACCAAATTAAATGTAGAAAAAATAAAGCAACAATCCTAAAATGGATTGTTGCTTTATCTTAAAGGGGATTGATAATATTCTTATTCTGTAAAAAGTGTCCTTTGTTGGTTTACTTTTACTGTACCAAAACTCCTATATTAATTTATCCTATATTATTATTGTGTGTATTCAGCAAAGCATTAGTTTTCTATAATCCTAAAAGCATAGAGAAACATAATTAGTTGGTTTATTTGTACTAGTTTGATTGCTATATATTAGATAGGCAGTGAAGTGATAATTTTTGTCTGTTTCGAGTTTCAACTTTGCTCTTTACTTCCACAGAAAAACTTTGTTTTTTTTTCCTAAAATAATCTGTGTTCGTTTTTGATTAGAAAATTAATGTAGAAACAATGCTGTCGTGATCTTTTTATTTATATCGAATGATATATTTTCGTTTTAAGCTTTAATGTTACTCCTTAGTTTCAGCTGAAAACTTATTTTTAATATAATTTCTAATTATCATCAATCTTGGGGAGATAAGACACCTCTAGAAAACACTGCAAACAACCTTGACAGCTACAAAAACTTTCAGTCTATAACATAAAGTTCATTATCCATAACTCACAAAACAATACTAGTTTTTCAGGAACGCTTGTTTTTGGTGAGCAATAAGCTAATTTTACTCGACTGACGTTGCCTGAAAAAGCCCATAGTGAAGACAGGGCTTTATAAATCATCTACTGACTAGCAGAAAATAGAAGGCTACCTTAATAAAAGAGAGCTGTTTAAGGGTTAAAAGCTTATATTTATACCTAATCGGTTTTTATAAATTTGACTTGACAGCACATTCCCACAAAGTGCACTTTTGGCTGTTTCCCCCATTTTCCAAATGAAAAAAGTGCCTTTTCCAAAGAAATGACCAAAAAAGGTGTTTTTTTCAAAACCTAGGCAGGAGAAAAAATTAAGGGGGCAAGAACGTCCCTTCCCGTAAATTACTGCTGTTAGAACTAGCACACATACTTCATCCCAGAGTGAAATTTGGAGATACAATTCAAAACTGTTGTTTATTCAAGCTTAATTTTTGGTAGATTTTTAGTTGAAAAGTTTCTAGTTTTAGTTAATTTGTTTTTGCAATAACCTTAAACTTTTAAGTGAGTAGGCAATTTATAAAACTTACTAAGAGTGTCTGGAGGGGGAGTATATGTGAGGGGTTCTTATAAAACTCCAGTTAAGAGCTTTGGACCATAATTATTGCAATGGTACTGTTTTATGCTTCCAAACTCTTCCACTTAAGAAGTGGTACCAAAAGTGCCGTTTTTAGTGCTACATCGCACTTTTGTATGGTAAAACTGATAAAAAGCATGTAGATATGAAAAATAGATTTTAAATGAGCCTTCCCAGGATATTAAATAAAATGAGTGCAGTCACGTTTGCAAAAATAGTGGATCGTCTAAAAACTAATCATAAGAAGGGAAAAACCATGATTGAAGAAAAAATCCAAGCTGGAATCAAATGCATGATAATCTAATTTGAAGTCCAGCACTGCACTAAAAGAACCATGTCTCTAATAATGTAAGTTAATATATTGGTGTTTGTAGGACTTAAATTGTGTAGCTTATTAAGGAGGCCTGGAGGAGGAATTTGCAGAAGGTGTTCTTGCAAACCTGCAGCTAAGGGTTTTGGACCATAATTATTACAATAATACTCTTTTATGCTACTAAGATTTTCCACTTAAGAAGTGGCACCAAAAGTGTTCTTTTCAGTGCTATATCTCATTTACGAAAGGTAGAATTGATAAACAGCATGTAGATATGAGCAAAAATTTTCAAATGAGCCATTAAACATCACTGTAAAAAGTTCTGGTAGCCCACTAGCCCCAGCTTTTCCACTTGAGTCATGGCACCAAAAGTGCTGTCTTTAGTGCCATTTGAAACTTGCAGATGGTGAAATATATAGGAAAAATGTAGCTATGAGCAATATTTTTTGTATGAGCTATCAAAAATCCAAATAAGATGTCCTAGTAGCCCACTAGCCCAAGCCCTTGAGAGACAGCAATAAAGTGCCCTTTTCATGCCATATGACACTTACAGATGGTGGAATTAATATAAACCGCGTACATACGAGAAATAGCTCTTGAGTGAACTCTTAAGCATTTCTTTAGGATGTTCTAGTAACCTGCTAGACCTGAAAAAAAGAAGAAAAAAACGGTTTTTACAATTTTTTTTAACTTTTAGTTACTATGGGCTGTAGTTTGCTTTTTACTATGTAGCACCCACTGCATCGCCCATGACAAAGAGTTCATTGCAAATTCTCCTCAGAAACTAGTTAATATTGAAATCTGTGAAATATAATTGATGGTAGAATTTGTAAAAACCTATTCAATATAAGCAATAGTTTCTAATTGAGCCCTTAAACATCTATCTACAATGGTGTGGTAGCCTGCTAATGTTTCAGTAGCTTACTGATGAGCAGAAAATTTATGAAACTTATTAAAGAGCTGGGAGGGGGAGTGTACAAGAGGGGTTCTTGTAAACTTCCGGTTAAGGGTTCTGGACATAACTATTACAATAGAACATGTTTCGTACTTCAGAGCTTTTCCACTTAAAAAGTGGCAGCAAAAGTGTAGTTTTCAGTGCTATATTACACTTATGAATGGTAAATAGTAACTATGAATTGATAAAAAAAAACATATAATATATATATATATGAGCAATAGCTTTCAAATGAGCCATTAAACATCATTCTTATAAGTTCTGCTATCCCAATAGCCCCAGCTTTTTCATTTGAGACACGGCACCAAAAGTGCTGTTTTTAGTACCATATGGCACTTGCGGATATGAAAAATTCTGAATGAGCCATTAATCGTCTCTCTATGGTGTTCTTGTAGCCTGCTAGACTTATTTGAAAAAAAAAGGAGACAGATCAGTTCTACCAATGCAAAAAAGAGATTTTCTTTGTTGTTCAAGGAGGGGGACTGTAATCTCCCTGCACAGGGTTTTCGACCACGCTGATTCCAATGATACCGTTTTCAATCTGATCTGACGCCATTTTCGAGGGATTTGAGGCTTTTTTCGAAATCACCATGAATTTCTTTTCACAATGAACATTTACTTTTATGACAAACCAAAATAAGTTACCATTCCCGAGTTGGTGTCAGATGGCAATTTTTTTCAAAGCACAATTTTAAAATTTTTGTTACTATGGGCTGTGGTTTGCTCTTTACTAGGTTGCAGCAACTGCTGCAACCATGATAGTTTGATATTCTATAAATTTATAAAATTTTACCAAAAAATTAGTTTACTCTTCAATGTTCTTTAATAATTCTTTGATCTTATATAATTATTTGAATTTCTACAATATTTCAATTGTTATAATTGCCTTCACTTACCATATTTTCTTTGTACCAGCAGGTAAAGGTATCCTTGATACAACTAGTGATGTATTCTTGGGAATCAATGCTGCATCATCTTGGTACACTGCAAAATGAATAAATAAACAAATTAGCCAATTTATAAATAAAGCCTATTTATTCAAAGAAGTGATTAGCAGCATCCCCCACCCCCACTTATGCACTGTAAACTTTAGAGTTCTGGTTATGCTTAGGTCATATGTACAAATGAAACAAGGCCATTGACACAAGATTTAGAGCCAGATGGGGGAAGGGGGTAAATTAAGATATTACAGAAGGAACTGAAGACAACATTACCTTAGGTTATGAAAGATTAGACTAAAAACCAGAAGCACAAGCTAAATGATCAGAAAAAGTAATTTTTTTTTTGAAGTAAGTGGAGAGAAATATCAGCTGCATATTCAATATATAACCATCAGTGGTTTACACAATTAAAAAGCTGATATTTACTTTACTGAACACTTGAGAATTATAAAGTCAAATAACAACTTCAATGTAAGAGTATAGTTACATCAATTCACCAAAAGGTAGGGGGGGAGGGGTCATGTTTTTCTTGCTATTTTTAATTTAAATTTTCTAGTTGAATTAATTTTTCTGCTTTTAGCTTTTTTTTAATATAGACAATGACAGTTATTTCTATCTAGGGGAGATGATTTGAAAAGAAATATGAACAATTTCAATTTTTTATCTTGAATGGACCAGCAAGTTTATAAAGAATTTAGTAATTCAAAAGCAAAAAAGCATAAACTAACCTTCTCTTGTTTGAGCATTTGTCAGCTGCAAGTCAAAATCTGTTATTTTCCCTAGCTTCTTCTGGGAGATTATTGCCTTTTTGGCATCACCAACAGAAATGTGTAATCCATCAAAGAACACAGTGTCATGTTCAACTTGTGATTTGAATTTATAATGGATGGACATTATTCTAAAAAAGATGAAACACAATAAGCACAGATGTATGCAAGTATATTTACCATATACTGTTTTCTATCCACCAAAAAAACTTAGATTCAGCATATAATAATTAGAATACAAAAGAGGTGATTTAAGACAACTGTAGAAGAAAGTTGAGTGCACAGCTGATTTCTTAGCAAAAGCCAAAGCCAAAACTCCCTATGTCTGGAAGAAGTTTTTTCAACAGGACCCATGATTCCTTGACAAAACTGACTCTAGTTTCTCTTCATTTTACTGTTATAGGAGCAGAACAGCTGTACCAATACATTCTCTGTAACAAAATATTTTTTTTTTTTTTTTTTTTTTTTTTTAGTGTGCCCTATTAGTTTCCCAAGAAAAAAGCATCAATGTAAATTTACCCCACTGGATGGAGTAAAAGAAATACTAAACATTATTTTGTTAACTGAGTGGATAAGAATCAAAGCTTACTTCCTTCACTGATGTTGGTGCTGTTAGCACTTAATTACTTCAGAATCAATTGTGAAGACATTGTTTTATGCAAAACAGTTCAATTCAGCATAATAGTTATATAAACACATAACAGGTTTCTTTTTTCCAAAAACAAGCCTTGGCTTAATGTAGCTGTATTTAAAACAAGAGCTAAGAGCTCATATGGCACTTGTGACGAGGCAAGAAGAGCTAAGAGCCAAGAGATCATATGGTATGAGCTCTAACAAAATTCTATGAATCAATAGATTGATTTAAAAAGGAAAATAAGAGGCTTAATGCCAGTCAGGATTTAAAATAAGAGCTCTGAGTCATGATGTCCTTCTAAATATCAAAATTCATTAAGATCCAATCACCCACTTGTAAGTTATAAATACCTAATTTTATCTAATTTTTCCTCTCCCTTTGGCCCCAGATGGTCGAGTCTGGAAAAATGACTTTATCAAGTCAAATTGTGCAGCTCCCTGACACGCCTACCAATTTGAATCATCCTAGCACGCCCAGAAGCACCAAACTCGTCAAATCACTGAACCCCTCCCCCCAACTCCCCCAAAGAGAGCAAATCCAGTACGATTCTGTCAATCACGTATCAATGACATTTGTTTATTCTATCCACCAAGCTTCATCCCAATTCCTCCACTCCAAGTGTTTTTCCAAGATTTCCCCCTCCAACTCCCCCCAATGTCAAAAGATCTGGTTGGGATTTGAAATAAGAGCTCTGAGACATGAATTCCTTCTAAAAATCAAATTTCATTAAGATCCGATCATCTATTCATAAGATAAAATACCCCAGTTTTCACATTTTCCAAGAATTCCGGTTTCCCCCTCCAACTCCCCCCCCCCCAATGTCACAGGATCTGGTAGGAATTTAAAATTAGAACTTTAAAGCACAAGATCCTTCTAAATATCAAATTTCATTAAGATATGGTCACCCTTTTGTAAGTTACAAATACCTCAATTTTCCAAATTACCCCCCCCCCCCCAATTCCACCAAAGAGAGCAGATCCAGTCCGGTTATGTCAGTCACGTATCTTAGACAGGTTTCTATTCTTCCCATCCAGTTTTATCCTGATCTCACTACTTTAAGTATTTTCTAAGATTTCTAGTCCCCCCCCAACTGCCCCCCCCCCAATTACGCTTGATCTGGTTGAGATTTAAAATAAGAGATCTGAGTTACAAGGTCCTTCTAAATATGAAGTTTCATGAAGATCCATTCAATCCATTGTAAGTTAAAAATACGTCATTTTTTCTTATTTTTCAGAATTAGCCCCCCCCCCCCCCCCAATAGAGCAGATCCGTTCCAATTATGTAAATCACGTATGTAAGACTTCTGCTCTTATTTTTCCCACCAATTTTCATCCAATCCCTCCAATCTAAGCGTTTTCCATGATTTTAGGTTCCCCACCCCAAACTTCCCTCAATGTCACCAGATCCGGTCAGGATTTAAATTAAAAGCTTTGAGACACGATATCCTTCTGAATATCATATTTCATTGAGATCCAATCACCCGTTCATAAGTTAAAAATACCTCATTTTTTCTAATTTTTCAGAATTAACCCCTCCCCCAACTACCCCAAAGAGAGTAGATCCATTCTGGTTATGTCAATCATGTATCTAAGACTTGTGCTTATTTTTCCCACCAAGTTTCATCCCGACCCCTCCACTCTAAGTGTTTTCCAAGTTTTATGATTCCCCCTCCCAACCCAACCCCCCAATGTCACCATTTCCGGTCAGGTTTAAAATAAGAGCTCTGAGACATGATATCCTTCTAAATATCAAATTTCATTGAGATCCAATCACCCGTTCATAAGTTAAAAATACCTCATTCTTTTAATTTTTCAGAATTACCCCACCCTCAAACCACCCCAAAGAGAGCGGATCCATTCCGGTTATGTCAATCATGTATCTAGGACTTGTACTTATTTTTCCCACCAAGTTTCATCCTCATCCCTCCACTCTAAGTGTTTTCCAAGATTTTAGGTTTCCCCCTCCCGTATCCCCCCCAATGTCACCAGATCCGGTAGGGATTTAAAATAACAGCTCTGAGGCACGATATCCTTCCAAACATCAAATTTCATTAAGATCTGATCAACAGTTTGTAAGTTAAAAATACTTCAATTTTTCTATTTTTTCCAAATTAACCAGCCCCCCACTCCCCCCCCCCCCAGATGATCAAATTGGGAAAACGACTATTTCTAATTTAAGCTGGTCCCGTCCCTGATATGCCTGCCAAATTTCATCGTCCTAGCTTACCTGGAAGTGCCTAAAGTAGCAAAACCAGGACTGACAGACCTACAGAATTGGTGATTGCTATATGTCACTTGGTTACTACCAAGTGCCATAAAAAACAGGTTTCAAATATAATGATTATTAATGAAGATTTCAAAATATCTGATTCTTCAATGGTTTCAACTCATAGAACAGAAAAAGAATAAGCATCTTAAATTGTCAAATTATAAGCTTCAACCTTTCACAGCAAACAACAAGGATGAGCACAAAATCCCATGCTAATAAAGAATGAAACAATTAAGTTAAGTAGCTGTTACCAGCAAATTATATTTGCACTTGCACTCATCAACCTGTAACATATTACCAGAGTATAATTTTGTTTGCATCTCTTGGCAGAACCGAAGTTTCTGCAGTTTTTTGGCAGTGCTGGTAGTTGTTCACAAAGAATATCTTCTAAATTACATTTTATTTTGAGTACTGAAGTTTTAAATAAAATAAAAATATACCATAAGGAGTAAAACCCTTTGTAAAGACATTTTCTTGCTGTCTTAATCAAAAGTTTGGCCTGAAATTATATATTTTAATTTCATTTCAGTCATAAGTAAAAAGAATATATGGCTTGAAATTATTTTACAAAAATTTTTACTTTACTACATTCAAAAATGTATGTTTATTTATTTTTACAGCTGCTTCTAGTTTAACTACATTGCAGCTCCCTACCCCCTCTAATCCAGGACATGGTCCTAGGCTATATGATAAATTTTCAGGCCTCTCTCTACCTTTCTTGTAATCAAAACAAATTTTTTAGTGAAATTATGAGTTTTTAAGAACCAATTACAAATTGAACCTAAGACAGATGCACCAGAGAAACTGTCATTTCTTCAACATACATACTAAAATTAAATCACATGTACCAATATGAAGAAAAGAACTCAAACTAAGGAAAAGATGTATTCAAATAAATAAAACATTAAATAAAAGAAAAATATTTAAAATTTTAATAAAATACAAGTAATTGTTGCACATTATTATGTCCTGAGAGACTAGAGGCTATCTTCTATTAAATTATCAGTGTTTTCAATTGTCAAAGATTTAAGTCAATTGACCCAGCTTTAACTGAAACATAATGGATTTTTTTGGAGATCATGAATGGTCAAAAAATAATATGCTCATGCTACTCACTATGTTCTGCAGGATGTATAATACAAAAATCAGTCAGTAGCCACATATACTTTTTAGTCATCAACACACAATATATGAACTTTAAATATGAGATATTTATTTAACCCAAGCTTTAAGTCACTGGTCCAAACCAATTTTAAGCCATGGCCCACCTAGGCATTTCTCATATCCAGATACCCACCCCCTCATAATATTTCTAATTTTGTTATTCAAAATTTTAAATTTAGCCTATTCACCTGAAGGAAGCTTTAAAAACCATTAACTTGGTAAATTTTTTGGGGGGTTGTCCACTAGGCATATTTATACTAATGAAAAAGATTGTCTAAATACAACAACTTCTATGCAATGTATGAATTCATTGCAACAGTATCCTGTATCTTTTATGCTCTTTAAAGATGTATATATTTTTTTAATTAATGCTCTATACTACCAAACAATGCTCTTTGAAATAGACAGATAAGTGTATTTCAAAAATCCATGGGCCATATACACACAAAAATATAAATAAATAACAAACAAGCAAGGAAATTAACAACAGCACAAACACACACACACACACAAAACAGAATTCAACACAAAAAGTACCTAATCTAACTTCAAAAGAAATTAATCATATAAAACTTTTTCTTCTTATTAAAGATTTATCTATATATGATAGATAAATATATATATATATATATATATATATATATATATATATATATATATATATATATATCTATATATATTATCTATTATCTACATATATGCTCTTTGAAATATTGATATGGTCTAAATTGCCAAGTAGTCTAATTTCTTATATTTTGATATAAGAAATTTGATATTATGAGCCTTTTGTATAAAGGACATGTTTGGCCAAGGCTTGAGACAGGCATGGTCCTTGCGTCCTTCTTTTTCAAAAAAGATGTTAAAATTCCTGAAGATGTCCAGAGAAGAGCCACTAAGATGGTGAGTGGAATGCATGGGCTCCCTTACCCTACAAGGCTATGCAAGCTGAAACTCCCAACTCTGGTTTACAGAAGAAGATAGGGTGATGCCATTCTAGTTCATAAACTTATTAATTCAAAGCCACTTCCTGATCTTCTTCCTTTGATGTCTCAGAACTCTTGTACAAGGAGACATAACTTGCAGTTATCCAGGCATTTCTCCTCAAAGTGGCAACATGCCCATTTTCTTACCAACTGTGTTGCCAACCTCTGGAACAAATTACTGCCAGATACCATTGCTGCCCAAAACACAGACAGCTTTAAGAGCCATCTTGACAACAAATAGTCAACAAAAGAATGGAAGTATAACTGGGAAACACTTGAATCAGCAACATCAAAACACTAGTCAAGTGTACATATTCAACTATGTGTCATGTATTATCAACTCTGGAGTTTCTACAAGGAAAAATCCTTAGATTGCTCCAAGCTGCAATTTAAGGTAATTTGATGCAACTTACCCCTTTCCTTCAAAACCAATTACTGTATTTATGTGTGTATGTGTCTAACATGACTAATAGACCTAAGCATTAAAAAAGTTTCTACTAAAAATATGAGTAACCAAAACTGTGAAGGCCTCAACAAATGCCATACAAAGAGTGTTTATGTTACTTGAAGCTTTTTATGCTCACATACCAGAGGAAACATACCAACATGATTATGGCCTGCAAAATTATTTCAAAAAATATTCTCCTTGCCTCCCCTCATAATGGTCTGTGATAAGAGGGCATTCCAAGAAAAGTTTTAAGAAATGCTCCTTAATCCAAGAAAGAAGCCACTTTTTTCAGCCAGCAAGTAACAAACTTGTGGAATTAACTCTACAAAGATATAGTGGCTACTTATTTGAAAGGTGTATTAAAAAAAAAAAAAAAAATGTTGACAAAGAATGGCTACAGCAAAAGTTCCTAACTGGGATGCTGTTCTAGTCCTCAATCTAAATGTAGCAATCAACCACATCAAACAACCTGCAGAAGTCATAAAACAGTATTAAAAGGATAGAAAATCCTTAGAATTGCTCCAACCTACAATTTAAGGTGATAAGGAGGTACAAAGCATAATAGATAATATGGAATTTATTTAACAGTAAAATCAACAACAAAAAATTAGAAATTACAGCTAATATAAAGCAAAGAGAAAGAGCTTGTAACTACAGTGAGAAATGGTTACATTATGTCTGCCACATTTTTAGGTGACTATACAATAGCATCAACCTTATTTATTGTAATCTATGTCCCTTGTAATTTTTTAGCCTATATTTGTTTTAAGGGCAAAATTCCAGTTCATTGGCTTTTGGCTATGTTGGAAAGGGGTTAGGTTAGGAAAATAAAACTTTTGGGGATGAGACTACAGGCTAAAGTATATACTGGGAAGGTAATTGAAGTACCCATCTCAACAACTTCTTTCTATAGAGGACCCTGAAATTTGCCTACATGACAGGTCTATACCTATTGAAATTTTGACAAAACAACATTTTACCTTAATTTTGAGTTACCAGTTACTTTTCTCTGCCTTTAGCTCTGAAAATGTAATTCCTTTTATTTGAGTAGAATTCTGAGCCATATCCATGTTGTTTCTTTTTTCAAAATTTAGGAAATGTATTTGCATATCTTTAAAACCTTGTAAATTGGGATTGAGCAAAGTTGTGAGGCTGAAAACAATTTTGTTGTACTTTATTCAAGCAGAAGATCTATTTTGCAAGGCTTCACTGTTATAACACAAATATTTTAAAAGCTCAGGACCTTCTAGAGGGAGAAGGAATAGAGGTAGGTACTTCAAAATACTTTCTTAGGATATACTTTAGCCTTTAGACCCATCCCTGAAAGTATCATTCTACCCCTTTCCAAGACAGCCAAAAGTCAATAAACTAGAATTTTACCATTTTAAGTTTTATTTCTTCAAGTTCAAGCTCATTTATTAGCAACATACATACAATGACAAAAATGAAAATAGATACCCCCCCCCTTCAAGTGGGTTCCCTGGCCCCAAAAAACAAGGATAGAGAAAGAAGAAAACAGATCAGTATCTATAGGAATCATCTTTATATTGCCAAGTGTAATTTAAAGTGTAGTAGGCTAATTACCTTTAGAGTAAATATTGAGCAGTTTATATAATTCAACTAGCCTATGAATAAAGAGAATATATCACTTGATGCCATTTTTATGCTCTTTCTGAATAATTCAAAACAGTTCTGCCATGTTTTCTTCTTATTCTGTTAGACTGCTTAATAACTGCTATTTCACCTATATGTTGGATATTAAAGCCAATAGAAAAAACATGGTGGATAGAAAAATAAAGAAATTGTTTTGATTTATGTTTTTTTTTTTTTTACTCAACTAAATTGTAATAAACAAATGCTTTCAGATTATACAACTTTAACAAAAATTAATTTTATAATGAAATAGAAACCAATGTTTTAACCCTTTTTAAAAAACATGGAAATAAATTATCATCTTCAAGGGTCCAAAAAAAGCTTAATGTTGAATTTGCAAAGAAATTGATTTTTAAAGCCAGAAAGAGCATAAAAATGGCATATTGTGTTGTGTTTCTACTGTTTATATGAACTGCTCAATATTTAGTCTATATCCCATTAAGGGATGATAATGGAACTCCTCTGAAAGCAATTATTATATTTGAAAAATGCAATAAAGTGATGTGTTCACTTTCTTTCTAGCTAAATAACATGAAAAAGCAAAAATTGCCAAATCCCTATTTTGAACTTAGGCTAGGCCTATGCTCTCAAGGTTTCCCAAGTTATACTATAAATATTATAATGTGGAGTCTATTTTGGATCATCTAGGTTGATGTGAGGGTGGTAAAAATTTAGTTAATTGACTTCTTGCTATCTCAGAAAGGGTTTAGGTTAGGAAAATGAAACTTTCAGGGATGGGCCTACAGGCTAAAGTATGTCCCGGGAAGGTATTTTAAATTACCCATCTCCACTCCTTCTCCCTCTAGAGGGCCCTGAAACTTGCCTACATGACAGGTCTATACCTATTGAAATTTTGACAAAACAACATTTTACCTTAATTTTCAGTTACTAGTTACTTTTTCTCTGCCTTTAGTCCTGAAAATGCAATTCCTGTTATTTGAGTAGAATTTTGAGCCATATCAATGTTTTTTTCAAAATTAGGAGATGTATTTGAATATCTTTAAAACCTTATAAAATGGAATTGAGTAAAGTTATGAAGCTGAAAACAATTTTGTTGTACTTCAGTTAAGCAGAAGATATATTTTGCAAGGTTTCACTTTTATAACACATATTTTTAAAGGTCATCAAAGGTCAGGGCCCTCTAGAGGGAGAAGGAGTGGAGGTAGTTGGTTCAAAATACCTTCACAGGAGACACTTTAGTCTGTAGAGTCATCCCTGAAAGTTTCATTGTCCTAACCTAAACCCTTTCTGAGATAGCAAAAAGTCAATTAACTTGAATTTTACCGGGGCTTCTCTGCTAATGCATCTTTTCCAGAAATAAAATTTCATTTTACCTATCTAGGAATTCAAAAATTTCATATGCCAGGCCTGGAGGTAGCCTATACAATCTTAAAAGTTTAAGACACTTGAAGAAAACAAAAAAATTACCATATGGAACGACTTTTTAGACAAGCAAGACAAAGCTTAGTGAATAAGAATATATAAGGTATTTTCTTCAAGATTAATCTGGTAGGGCCTATTTGATTAAAAACAGAAAATCAATAAAGAAAGATGATTATGATGAACATGGTTCCTGAATTTCATCAACGTCAATCCTTCCTATGGCCCGACGTGAAGACTGAAATAACTAAAGTAACGCTCACATTACGGACTGAGTGTCGGATAGAGACTGTTCCAAATTCTAAGTTTAGAAAGTCAACTGGTTGTGTAAATTCGTCTCAGATGATGGAGGAGTAGGTTTTCAAAGAGTTCTGACATCTTTAGTATAGTTGAAACAAAAGCACATTGTATGTCTTGCTGGAATTCCACCTACTGTTTGTCTGCGAAAAGACTTAGGCAACAGATATAAAAAATATCCAGTAATAACAATCCTGTTAAAAAATAATCATTAGGAAAAAGAAGAAAAATCAGCCCAATTTTAAAATAGTTTGAATAGAACCAATCAGGAACACCAAATAAACTATATCAACTTGTTATCTTTAAGCAATCTTCAAAAATTACCAAGTTTGGATAGTGTTAAAATTTCCAAATGCAGTTTAACTGGAACGAAACTTTAAACATTGAAGTGTTTTAAGAGATGATGGTCCAGCCCTTATTTGTAGGAACAGTTTTCCGGATTTTTTTCAATTGCAATCATTCTGAATTCACTTCTGATTTCACAAGTTTTGGTATATAACGCATTTTAGACATTATACACCGACAAATTAGCGTATAAATTCATAGGAAGGACTATTAATATGCTAATGCGTCAACAATCTAAATCAGGAAAAGTATGTTGCACTACAGTCTGGGTCTTCGGTTTACAATTTCGCCATGTTATGGCTATAGACCCCAAAGTCGCGCCAACAAAAATTAGCGGTTATAGATACAATTACTTTATTAGCGGCACGCCATCAGTGACACTGAATTTTTCGGTGGCGCGCCGGCGAGAAATCTTTGGCGGCATACCATTAATTGACCGGCGTTTGTTGTGTTTTTAGAGTATTTTTGGTCATTTATTAAAAAGTTCTGCAAAATTAATAGGTGTCAATTTTTACCTAAATTTGGTCTAAAAATTCTTTTTAGCTTCATTACCGTGATTTAACCTAAGACAAGATAAGGGCGAGATATCAATCTTAATTTCCCCAAATCATTCTTTTAATCCAAACGATTGACAGCGAGACATTTAACAGTCTGATTATAGATTTAATCCGACAGAATAGGTAATTTAAATTTAACTCAAATTAAGCTCTAAAACTTGAAATAAACAGATTTACTTTTACCATAAATCTGAGGTTAGTTTATGAAACATTAATGGAATCTGATCTGTATATCTTACTTTATGTTTGAATTTCCTGATCTTTCAACCTACATTCCACTTCTTTGGCTACCCTACTCCTCAACCCCTCGTTTTTTACACTACAGAAGCTATTATTTCTCATTGCTTCAAGATTGAATCCTGTCAAGTGGTAAAAAAAAAAGTTCTAAATTAGACATTTCAACGAACTCCTTTGAGAATAAAAAAATAAAAGTGTGTCCCATCTCAGCAATTAAGGTACTATGATCGTGGACGTACTTGAACATGGCAAGTAAGCACATCAAAAAAGATCATTGTTATACTTTAGCGTATTGGATTTAATATTTGATTTTTTTTGATTTTTTTAACATAGCCAACTTTCAGAAAGTTAGCGTATCATTTTTAACGGAAACGGATCTGCTCTGTTCGGGGGAGTTGGGGGGTTAATCTTGAAGAGTTTGAAAAAATGAGGTATTTTTAAATTATGAAGGAGTGATTGGATCTTAGTGAAATTTGATGTTTGGAAGGATATCATGTCTCAGAGCTCTTATATTACATTTCAACCTTATCCGATGAAGGGGATGTTGGGGGGGGGGTGGAATCTAAACTCTTGAAAAATGCTTAGAATGGAGGGATCGGGATGAAAATTAGTGGGAAAAATAAGCATAAGTCCGAGATACGGGATTGACATAGCCGGAACCGATCTGCTGTCTTTGGGGGAGTTAGGGGGGATTAATTCTAAAAAATTAGAAAAAATTAAGTATTTTTAACTTGCGAAAGAGTGATTGTATCTTAGTGAATTTCATATTTAGAAGGACCTCAAAACTTAGCTCTCTTATTTTTTATCCCGACCGGGTCCAGTGTCATTAGGGGGGGGGGGTGAAAATCTTGGAAAACGCTTAAAGCGGAGAGATCAGGATGAAACTTGGTGGAAAGAATAAGCACAAGTCCAAAATAGGTGACTGACATAACCGGAACGGATCCTCTCTCTTTGGTGAAATTGGGAGGGGGGAGAAATTCAGAAAAAATAGAAAAATGAGGTTGTTTTAACTTACGAACGGGTGATTAGATCTTAATGAAATTTGATATCTAGAATGGTATTGTGCCTTAAAACTCTCATTTTAAATCCCGACCAGATCCGGTGACATTAAAGGGAGTTGGAGGGGGAAACCGGAATTCTTGGAAAACGTGAAATCAAGGTATCTTACGAATGGGTGATCGGATATCAATGAAACTTGATATAAAGAAGAATATTATGTCTCACATGCTCCATTTTCAGTTGGAATCAATTCCGAGGACATAGAGGATTGGATGGGGAAACAGAAATCTTGAAAACCAGAAATCTTAGAAAACGCTTAGAGTGGAGATATCGGGATGAAACTTGATGGGAAGAATAAGCACAAGTTATAGATCCGAGATTGAAATAATTGGTACGGATCCGTTCTCTTTGGGAGAGCTGGGGGTTGTTAATTTGGAAAAGTTAGAAAAATTGAGGTATTTTTAACTTAAAAACGGGTGACCGGATCTTAATGAAATTTGATATTTAGAAGGAACTCATGTCTCATAGCTCTTATTTCAAATCCCTACCAGATCTGTTGATATTGGGGGGAGCTGGAAGGGAAAACCAGAAATCTTGGAAAATGCTTAGAAATATCGTAGATACGTGACTGACATAACCGGACTGTATCCGCTCTCTTTGGGGGAGTTAGATGGTGGGGTTCAGTTCTTTGGCGTGTTTGATGTCTCTGGACATGCTAGAACCTTGAAAATTGGTAGGCATGTCAGGGAGCTGTACAAATTGACTTGATAAAGTCGTTTTTCCCGATTCGAACATCTGGTGGGCTGAAGGTAGAGGAAAAATTAGAAAAATTGAAGTATTTTTAACTTAAGAGTGGGTGATTGGATCTTAATGAATTTTGATATTTAGAAGGACCTCGTGACTCAGAGCTATTATTTTAAATCCCGACCGGCATTAAGCCTCTGATTTTCCTTTTAAAGCAATCTATTGATTCTTAGAATTTTTCTAGAGCTCATACCATATGAGCTCTTGGCTCTTCCGACATCGTCACAAGTGCCATATGAGCTCTTAGCTCTTGTTTGGATATGGTAAAGGATTTATAAATAAAGTATTCGAGGAACATCAGAGGACAGAAACAAGTGAATGATAATTTCAAGTCCATAGTTGATGAGTAGATAGAAAAATATTTTGAGAGGATCCATTTTTACATCTGGCGTTAAATATTAAATTTTATCAGCACCTGGGGCCTTATTATTTTTTAATCCTTTTAGTGCTGTCGCTAATCTTCCTCACTAAGCAAATCTTCCTTCACATCTAAGGTATCACAAACTTTTTCATTTTCATCTATATCTTTTCCTGCAACTGTATTAAATTTCGCATTATGTGTGCTTCTAAACAGTCTCAGAAACAGCGCTCTGAAACAGTTTTGGTGGTGGTGCACCAAAAGGTTTTTGGCTACGCACCTCCGGTTTTCGGCGCAGCATTCGGTGATGATGTGAGTCGGGTTCATGATGTTTTTTTTTTGCTCTACTATGTGTAATTTGAATTCAAGATATGTTTTAAGACATTCATTTGTCTTTGAAAAGGCCTGAATTCTTAGAACTTTGCTCGATTTGTGCTTGGTATGAATAAAAGAATGATTTTGAACTAAACAGAATGATTTTGAACTAAAAAGAATGATTTTGAACTAAAAAGAAGCATTTTTCCATCGCCTAAAAAGTGTTGTCATCTAGTGTTACAAACCATTTATGTTTGTCATCTCATTTAAACTTGTCAATTAACTTCCATTATTTAGGACTGAGCTGGAGAAACAATGTTATCTATATCTTCTAAACTGTAATAGCTTTTTCATCATTCATATGAAACTTTGTTTCTCTCTTAATTATCATCATCATTTTATTCAAACCGGTCACAAAAAAATGAGCACAGCCCAGAAAAAGAAAAAGTATAAATCAAGAGAAACAAAAATGAAACAATATAAATAAAAGCATACTTTGACAACTATGAACAAGGGGCAAACAGAAATTACCAAAGATGGGAAAACTTTTGGCATTCTGTAAAGAAATCCCAAATACGCTTCTCATAAACCCCAGCTGAGTATACCGATTGATGCTTTTTATGCAGAAAAGAGTTGATTGTCCATGTTGCCATTTCCCTCAAATACTTTTCACATATAAAATACTTTTGATGAACTTGTTTGGTTACCACAGATAGAAAAAGACCATGCATGAGCAAGAGCGACTGGGTGAGGAACTTTTAAGTTACTATATAACTGAGAATGGTGAACTCTACTCAGATACAAAACATTTGAAGCCACGGATTCAAACACAGCCAAAATCTTACTTGAATAATTTTTCACTACCAGATTTGCAGTTTCTTTCAGATTCGCTTAAATAGGCATTCCCAGCAAGGCCGGAAAAAGAGCGATTGGATCCACTGGGCCCGATTCAGGTCCCACGTTTGAAAGGGCCCCGCGCCACAATCAAAATGAACAATTGACGTTCGAAATTATGAAATGTTTTTATCGATCCTAGTAAGCGTTGCTTCTGGAGGCAGATCTTTTTCCAGGCTAACCCCAATAAAAAAAACTATTTGATATCAAAACAATCAATAAGGAAAGAGTAAATAGTTTAGCAATCATGTTGAACGAAAGTGAAGACACGAGGAAAATTGATTTTAAAACCGTTTTAAAAGTATTTGGAGAAAAAAATTTGAAATATGTAAATTAATGTACCCATTTTTGGTGATGTAAATTTCAAAAGGCATTTTCAACAGTTTCATAACATTTAGGGGACACAGACGTTAATCAACGTTAGCACTAAATGAATACAAAATCAAAATCATAAAAGAGGAGAAGACCATAAGCTCAAAATAAAAAAGACTGGACCATCGAACGAGACAATGTCAAGAGAACTACTTGAGAATTGTAAATGTATTATGGTGATAGTGAACAACCTAGACCATCAAAAGTGACAAGACCAAACCAAGCAACTATGGCAAAAGGCATTGAAAATATGTCTGAAGCAAAGATAAATGAAAATAAAGATCAAAGAGATATTTAGTTAAAATATTAACAAAAATGATAATTCGAACAAGTCAAAAATTAAATTGAAGAATATAGTGATATGTACTTAAAAGATAAGTGGCAGCAAGAATCACAACGACTCAAAACGAAAATGAAGAACAAAAACAAAGTATGTGGTTAAAAGACAGCCGGCAATGTTGATGAGAACGAATCAAAATGAAAATGAAGAACAGAGAGATGTGTGGTTAGAAGATATACGATCGTGAGAACAAAGAACTGTGCAGCTAGAAGATATCCGGCAGCAAGAATTACAAAAGATAGCAGTGAAGCAAGTATCAAGAGTATCAAAGTAGCAGTGAAGAACAAAGAACTCTGCTATTAAAGGACAAAAAATTGAAAGTGCAGAAGAAAAAAGTACTTGTGTACATAATGATGCATATTCTAGTCTGTGGTGAATTATTCAATCAGCAAAAGACAGCAGAAGTGTGAAAATTGAAGCTCAGAGCACCCACTCCTCTCTCTTTTGAGTTTGATCATTTTAACAAATTCAGTGGGAGAACTTGGTATTTCTTCAAAATATACGAACGGCGATCACTGAAATTTATAATTTGGCCTGAAAATTCCCACAATAAACGAACGCACCTTCAGACTTCTGTCTTTTTCATCATTACGGCCATTTTGGGAAATAGCTTTATTCTATTTTCTAAAGGAAATGAGTTACGCTTACGGGAAAACTCCACCTGCTATAGAGGGTATGACATCCCTTAAAGTTGACAATTTGACTTACAGAACAACCCCTGATGAATTGAAAAGGGTATTTGGAAGATACGGCGATGTTGGGGACGTCTATATACCTAGAGATAAACACACTAGAGAAAGTAGAGGATTTGCATTTGTAAGGTATGAATAATTTTCTTTCAGTAAGGAGATTGAGATATTAGGGCGAGGTTGGATAGTCTATATAATTAACCTACAATGATTTCTTTCTATTGTATTTGGGTAGCTGAAAAGAGTGAAAACAGTGGTTTCAAAATGACTTTCATTATAGGCCATTTATCCATTTTGTCAAAATAATATAATCAGCAAGCATTGCTTTGTCAGAATTTAGCTGTTTAATAGAATTTAGAGTAATTTTCCATTTTTGATCTGCCATGTCTCTTCTGTGAGCTTTGATATTTTCAACATAAAGCTTAGCCTATGTGAAATGGGAGTCTTTGAGTGGCCTATCAGAATAAGAAGAAAACATGTCACAATGATCTTGAATATAAATAACAGGTAAATTTTTCATTGTTCATACTATTGACTAGCCTACACTTTTAATAAAATATTGAAAATATAAAGAGCCAAATGAAGAAGGTCTAGAATGGTTAGGTCAGGCTATACTGTCTTAAGCCTTTTTTATACTCTAAAGTTTGAGATATTTTGGTCATTTTCAAGAGCTCAAAAAGGGGTTAAATCTGAATTTGTGATAAGGGTTGGGTTAGGAAAATGAATAAGGCACTTGGTGTCTTTAATAAAAGGCACCAAGTGATATGTTCAATAAAATTCTAGTTAATTGACTTCTTGCTGTATTGGAAAGGATTTAGGTTGGGAAATTAAAACTTTCAGGGATGTGTCTAGAGGCTAAAGTATGTCCCAGGAAGGTATTTTGAAGTACCCACCTCCACTTATTCTCCATTTAGAGGGCCCTGAAATTTGTCTACATGACAGGTCTATACTTATTGAAATTTTGACAAAAAAACATTTTACCTTAATTTTCAGTTACTAGTTGCTTTTTTTCTGCCTTTAGTTCTGAAAATGCAATCCCTGTTATTTGAGTAGAATTTTGAGCCATATCAATGTTTTTTTTTTTTTTCAAAATTTAGGAAATGTATTTGCATATCTTTACAACCTTACCAAATGGGATTGAGCAAAGTTATAAAGTTGAAAACAATTTTTTTGTACTTTAACTAAGCAGAAAACCTGTTTTGTAAAGTTTTGCTTTTATAACACACATATTTTTAAAGGTCATCAAAGGTCTTGGCCCTCTAGAGGGAGAAGGAATAGATGTATGTACTTCAAAATAGCTTCCCAGGACATAGTTTAGCCTGTAGATTCATCCATGAAAGTTTTGTTGTCCTAGGAAATGTATTTGCATATCTTTACAACCTTATAAAATGGGATTGAGCAAAGTTATGAAGTTGAAAACAATTTTTTTGTACTTTAATTAAGCAGAAAACCTATTTTGCAAGGTTTCACTTTTATAGCACACATATTTTTAAAGGTCATCAAAGGTCAGGGCCCTCTAGAGGGAGAAGGAGTGGAGGTAGTTGCTTCAAAATACCTTCACGGGACACACTTTAGTCTTTAGATTTATCCCTGGAAGTTTCATTTTCCTAACCTAAACCGTTTCTGAGATAGCAAGAAGTCAATTAACTAGAATTTTACTGTATGTTCACTTTATTTTACCTTAGATCCTCTTGAGCCATCAGTGGTGCTGAGGATGTCAAGAAAGCCTCCCCATTCATCATAAACCTGTGTGGCTACAGTGGTATGTTCCCATTGTGGTGGAATGTTGGCCTCTTTCAGGTCCTGATCATACTTCCTCTCTAGTGTGTGCTTTGCTTTGCCTTGTTTATGTCTTCCTTCAGGTTGCCACTGATACACTCTTGAGGGCATTCTGTCTTTGGGCATGTGTATAATATGACCCAAATATATCCATCTTTGTTTCTTCATAACTTTGGTCACTATGGGCTGGTTTGTTTTCTGGCAAATTTCTCTGTTCGTAATTTTCTAATGCCAACTGATTTTGAGGATCCTTTGAAGGCAATTGTTTTTGAATCCAAGGATATGTTTCTCAAGTTGTTGGTTGAGTTTCCAACATTTACTGGAATAAATATACACAGCACATTGCTGTCAAACAGGTGCAATCTTAAACAAATTGAGTACTTGTTACTTCTCCAAATTGGTGCCAGTCTGTTGAAGGTACCTGATGCTTGTCTAATCTTTCTCCCAAAGAATTAGACAAGATACAGAAAATGCATGGGGATGTATAATGTGGGCTGTATATTTACACATTAGGAGGGTAGAATAAACTAAGTAAAGTACTTATATTTTTTTAACTAGGTGTCTAAGATATTTTGAAGTTGTTTTTGAATATTTCTACTTCCTTTTGAGGGTATTTAGACAAATATCCTTTGGTAAATTACCAGTATTAGCCTACAGATGGATTGGTAGAGAAGGAAACTTGTTAAGAAAACAATTTGCATTTCATAAACAGAAGAATTTGTGCCCATAAATTGAATTATTTATGACAAAAAATACCCAGAAAAACCAGAGTAGTGGCTGACAGATAGGGTTATATTCCTTAATACCTGATTTGCCCTTGACTTGTGTCATAGTCAAATAAGTAAACTGTTTCAGTTCAAGCAGCTTAGAACCATATTCATGTTTTTAATCATATGCTGTATTTTTAATTGCTTGTCAATATCCATTGGACATAGTATAGTTGTTATTGACAGGGAGAAATTGTCTGATTTGGATGAATCTGTTTCCAGTCATGGCTCTGAAGATCATCAGAACTTTCCTAGATCATTTTTATGTGTTGGAGTATATCACATGATAATGTTGATGCCTAAGAAACCCAAGTGTTCAGCTGTGATTAGGGGTTTAAAGGTCTTAGTAGAGGCTAATTTATCTACCTTTTGCTTCACAACCAAGTATTGATTTTGGTTAGTGTGTCATAGTCATCAAAAAGGGTATGCTTCATTCTACTTTTCTAAAAAAAAACATCATAAGGACTACTAAAATTCTTCTCTTCTATTGCAATACAGACATGAAAGTTGTTATTAATATTATTATTTTTCATTAGCAAACCCATTATACAAAAATAGGAAGATAGAGCATAAACAAAAGAAAAAAAAGTTTCAGATTAAATACAAGAAAAAACAATTCCTAAATGCAGCAAGTACTTCATTAAGTTTGCTAGTGTGTTAATTTGTTAGATGGCTCTGCTATTTGTTTATGTGCCTATCCATATAGAATCTGTTTCTCAAATCCTGGGACCTATTTACAATTCCAAATTTTGATTTGCAAATCTTTAGTTTTGTTGCATACAGACAGTGAGCCAAAGGCATCCCTCAATTGTTGAAATACATTTGTGTAAACTCTAAGTCTCTGAATTAGTAACAGCTGAGAAGTTATTACAGAGAGGTATTTATTTATTAGTATTTTGTTATGTCCAACCAAGCCAAACACAAACATATTACCCAGCTAAAGGTCATGATAAGTGTGCACCATGTGCTACTGAATTGAATGAGGGGTCTTTAGCCATTGAGTGTAACATTTGTGGTGAATGTTCAGACCTGTCCCATGGTGAATTTAAACAGTAAAATGATGCTGATACTTACATGTATATGGTCCTGCCCAGCCTGTAAAGTTAGCCCTCTCCTCCCCCTAGTAGTGAGCAGGCTATGGTAGCGAAGTTAGCTTCTGTCATGGGTAATTCCTTGGAAATTTTAGGGAAGATCTAAGAAAGGAATTTGCTACAAGTAGTCAATTATCCCTAACCCTTTGCCAGCTGAGGACTGACATCAAAAGGGAAATTTATGCACAGATCAGTGCTATTGCAAGTAGATTATCTCATATGGAAATGTGCTTTGATCTGTGTGCTCTATGTTAACTATCCAGGACCTAGTGTCTTCCACAGTGACTACAGAACTGTCTAAACTTTCTGTAGCCCCCTTGAACAAGTAGATAGTTATGGCATTATGGAAACTCCCAACTCTTGTATACAAGAGAAATAGAGGTGGTGTCATTTTAATCTATAAGTTAATGAGTGCTAATATACCCCCAGCATTATTTCCCACTGTAGGTCCCAACTCAAGAACTAGAAGTCATCAGCTGAAACTTGTTAAGCAGCCTACCCTATCCAGAGTCTGCACTCATTCTTTGCATCAAGAATCATCAACAGTTGGAATAAACTCTGAAGAAACATCTTCAGACAAAGACTGGATGCTGAGTGGTCCTCCAGGTAGTATTAACCTAACTAGGAAGCTATGGATCCACACAGTGTACCTGGTCACTAAAAACTGAATACAACTCAAATTGTCAACCCTGGAGTTCTACAAAGAGGAATCCTTAGTTTGGTTCAAGCTGCAATTTAAGGTAATGAGTTCTGAAGACCAAGGATGGACAGACAAGTTTTATATACAGAAACTTGATTTTCTACAGATATACAAAATTGTATATTATTTCATGAAATGTTGTTGTTATAATATGATGACAAAAATTAATGGATTCTCTGATCTGTATCATTTTCTGAGAGTGTACTTTGACCAAAATTTCAAATATATAAAGCCTATAATATGCAGTTTGTTTCTTTTAAATAATACTACATGATTTTGCCCCAATGGGTTAGATTGTCATTCTTGAATTGATTTCTATAAATGGCAACAAAAAAGTTTGAATTTAGACCATTGCCATTTTGAAGTTGGATTATAAAAGTCTGTTTTTTCTTTCTTTATTTCTCTTTCTTTATGCAGATACAAAATAGCAATTATTTATTTAAAAGTATTGTTTGTATTTTTTTTTTCTTTATGCAGATACAAAATAGTAATTATTTATTTAAAAGTATTGTTTGAAGGCAGTAGTGTCCAAGTGCTCCTTTTATGTGTCTTTTGTTTTTAGATTTTATGACAAAAGAGATGCAGAGGACGCAATGGATGCCATGGATGGAAAGCGTCTTGATGGAAGAGAACTCAGGGTTCAGCTTGCAAGGTATGGAAGGCCTATTTCACCCAGCAGAAGAAGTGGTGGAAGAAGAGATGGAGGCTCTAGGTACAGAGGAAGGTATGTTTTTTACTCATGCTTAAATTCATTCAGCTTCTCTTTAAGACAGTTAAAGGTAAGATTGAGCATAAGGAGTCATTATTGTTACATATATATGTCATCAACCTCTCCCTCTAAGAAAAATTCTTCAATTGTCCCTCCCTCTCCAAGAGGTAACCTGTGTATAACTATAAAGTACTTAAAAACCAAAGGTAATATATTTTAATAGTCTTTGCTAAAGGCTCATCAATTTTTTTCCATTTATTTGCCCCCTCCCCCTTTTTTTATCTACTCCCAGCTTCTTATTGCAGAAAAATGGCAAGGTTTCTTATGGAAATTGTGGACCTCCAGTTGAATTGATGAATATAACATTATATTTTGTATAAGATTATTGTCTGGGTCTAAAAAGGATGGTTCCTAATTGTCCTTGAGCCAAAGCAGACACTGTGTAAGTTGAAGTAGTTGTATTGTCAATGTCAGTGAATAAGGTCTACAATTGTTCTACCATGCTTTAGTTTATTTAAGCCATGTTGCTGCTTCTGAGTGGAAAGCTCTGTTCAAGTAAGCAGTTTTAAGCTGAAGTTTGGCTAAAATGAAGCTAAATTAAAATGCTTAACATGGGGAACAGTTTCTTGTGCTATTGTCAAAATATGTTCTTAGAAGAAAAAGTAGGAATACTTTGACATCTTGAAAAGGAGTATTTTCCTGTTTGGCTAAAGATATTGCCATGTACTTTGTAGGGTATTTCTGTTTATGATTTTATTTTTTGTCTTTGTAATTGAGGTGGAAGAACCTCAAATGAACCTATTACCTTCTTAATGTATATTAGAAAGTTGTTCTGCTATAAGAAATTCAATTCTAAATTCAAGAGAGATACAATTTTTTTTAATGCTGATCAATGTTCATTGAAGACCTGATGATTGTGTATTGCTTCCATTTTCTTGTACTATACTTTGTTCGTGGGATACATCATAAGACAGTGACTCAACTCGTAAGACCCAATTTGCTGTAAGAACAAGCTAAAGACAAAAAATGTGTCCAATGTCCCTTCTCTATCTGCCTACCTTATCACACCCTTTGGAAAACGGAATTGGTATATTTCGCCTTTTTGAAGCAGAATTTCATAAGGATTTTCAACTTATATGATTGAAGGGCCAAAATTGGCCATTATGCTGCTTGTAAAAAATCAGACATGCTGCACCTTCTTTGAACCAAACATGGATTTTCAGTTTCCATTGTTAGAAAGTACATAGTAGGCCTATGTTCTTTCCAATACTTCTAGTCTTCTTGCCCTCTCCTGACGTATTTCTTTGCAGAAGTTCTTGCAGAAGAACTTTGCATATTATTTAAAGTAGAATCCTGCTATTCAACTCAATGACTGGTGGATAAAAGTGGGGCCACAGCTCCTTTGACAACCCTGTCCTTGCCAACTTTTTTGCTGGTAGGTAGACATTTTGCACCCTTTTTTAACAGGAAGCACGCACGGATTTTCACTCTACATTGATGGAGGCACAAACTGGGTCTTTTCACCCTTCAAAGCCTCAACTGCATTTAGCAGTAATGTATTTACTTCACTTGAAATTTGGTGGAAGGGTACCTACAACCAATATGATGTTAATCATGAAATTGTAGTTCATTTAACTAAAAGCCCAGGCCATAGCTGGCTTTTAATTTTCACTTGTAAGCAAGGATCACAAAACTTATTGCTCTCCAGGAATAAGGGACTATAGACTTGTGCTAATTCACACACCTTTTTATTGGTTTCCAATATTTTTAGGATAGGAAAGTTGGTCATCATGCAATTAGTTATGCAATGATTATAAGCAATAATGTAGCAGAATGAAATTGCTTGGCAATTATTAGTAAAGAGTATGTGTAACAAGAGAAAGCTCTCTGCAAGATGGCAATAATAAATAAATTATGTAATTACATATGAAACAATTAATAGGTTTTACATGTTCAGGTAAAGTAAAATAACACCAGATTTTGGCTGCTGCAATTTTAGAGATAGCAATATAGTTTGTGTTAGGTTTTATGTTTTGGGGCAAAGTAATTAATGAATAGCCTGTATAAACAATGAATTTTGAAACTAATAGCCATGATTTGGTGTCAAGAAATAGAAAATAAATTTTATAGTGTGGTTTGAGACCATATTTAAGGGACATATCTTTTTTTTGTGTGTGTGTGTGTAGAAAAAAAAACCTTTTTTGAAATGCCATTTTTGAAGTTACAATAAGGCTGATAACCATGGCGTTTGATGTATAATAAAGGAATAAAATGGGAAATGCATGAAATCATACAAAAGGAAATGCATGAGATTACAATTTTTCTACAGAGTTTTTCTCCCGATATTTTAGATCCCGATCAAGAAGCCGAAGTCCTCGTCGATCCCGTTCCAGATCCAGGTCACGTGAAGATAAACGTGAAAAGTATCGATCTAGGTAAAGATGAATTTTATTGCTTTATTTTATTTTTGCTTTTATTCCTGCTACTGTAACAGACTTATCATAGTGCTAAACTTTTTGTGACCAGGATGATGGGGAACACGCCCCTTACTCTCCTTTCTTAAGGTTTCACTGAACCCACTCCATGAATCTCTTCAAGATTTGAAGTTTTTTTAATATCTCGACCAAATCTAAACTCCTCAGCTTGCCCCCCCCCCCATTTCTTTTAAGTTTGTCCTAAATATTGAATTTTTTGTGTTCTGATGAAAATCAAGCCTATCTAAATCACTCTCTGATTGCTTTAAACAAAAAGATTCAATATGTGTTTGGGGGACTGCCAAACCAAACCGCCCTTCTGTCAAAAACAATTATGTTCATGTTTTTGTCATGGATGCTTCCATGTAAATATGGAAGATGCTGTTGGTGTGATGAATTTATATTAATATATTTCCATTATTTATGACTGGGTTATTCACACTCTCTTAGTAGTTTGAAAAACAGTACTTCTAGGAGATATCTGAAAGTAACTTTTCTAAAAATTCCCCCACACGCAAAATTGAACAGTCACAGAGAAAGTACAATGTTCCTCAAAATTCTGATCAGATGTTCTAAAGGGGTAACAAAAGGACCAGATATCATAAGCAGTTTTTAGTACCGGGGCTGGCAACTCTCTAATTTCCAATCGAATAAGCATCTTCCAAAGTTTCTATGACCACTGGGGGAGGTTGGGGATGAGAATAGCCTCCTTCCTAGTCGGAATAAGTTTTGCTCTTTTTGGGGTTTAATGTTACTCTTTACTTTCATAATAATAATGTGGACAAGAAATATTCCCATAAGAGGGGGATAGTTGCCCTCCGATCATTTTTTAATCTTTTGATTTCCAATTGAATGAGTTCCCTCCAAAGTTTATACGACCATCCTTCCCGTAAAATCTTATATCTTAGAAATGGGCAACTTGCATAGCTTGCAACCCTTAACCTGGGGGCTGGAAGGGGATTATCAAACCCGGAAGCATGGTTATTTGACCTTGAACTATTTTGAACAAAATAGCTACCTCAAAATTTTGATCAGATGCGTTTGGGGGAAAACGGTGTTGGTGGTGGTTTGTCCTCCAGTCACTTTTGACTCTTAAAAAGGACACTAAAACTTTTAATTTGCAATCGAATGAGTCCCCTCCGAAGTATATGCAATCACCCCTTCCATATTAAGTGCCTCTGGAAAAAATAATAATAGCACATTAAACCTTTATGGCTCGTTGCTTTAGGCATCGCTATAGCATTGCTTCTGACTTAGACATGTGAGAAGAACTCGCAATTTTCCTTCTAATGAACATACGTAATTATCCAGGGTGAATGTGGGGGGGATTTACCGGGGTGGGGGAAACGCCCACACCCGGTTGGTTCGTACTTTGTTAGTTGTTTTTTTTTGTGTGTTTTTTATATTTGCTTGTTGTTTTGCTTTGACTTAACATCAATTTTTTCTTATGTTTTTTTTATGCCTTGTACATATGTATATATATATATATATATATATATATATATATATATATATATATATATATATATATATATATATATATATATATATATATATATATATATTTTGTTGGTAATTTTTAGAGATATCTAATTATTATTTTTGCACATTCACAAAGTTGAATTATGTTTGCAGGAGTCGTTCTCCAGATCGTCGCAAAGCCCGTAACGACAGAGAAGAAACTCCCGCTTCTGACTAAAAAGGTAAAGACTTCCCACTTTGTAATGTCGGGAGGGTGTTTGCAGTCCTGTCCCTATGATATTTCATGACTTCTAAAATTTTCTTTGAGTTTTTAGTTAACGATATGGAGCCTCTCAGCGTAAGATAAACTGATGTGTACATTGTGTACATAATCCCTATTTCTGGAGAAAAAAATGTGAATAGAGGGTGGTAAATATTTTAAAATTAGCTTTTCAACCCTAAATAATTGTTACTCCTTCAAAACCTCCTGTGGTGACTGTGTTTCAGATTTTGTGGTTTTAGACCTCTCCTAATCATTAATTTTGTTTACTTTTAACTTTGAGTATTTCATTGCAACTGTATTCAATTCGCAGTGAATTTTCCCTTGATCCGTTTGATAGTTTCTACTTGAATTACTGTTAGTTTCAAGTCTATTATTGAACTAGAGTTTTGTTCTTCAAACCTTATTAAACCTTTGGGTGACCCAAAAATAGGAAATTATTTCAGTAATTTTATGCAAGTTAATACAATATAAACAAATGAACCAAAAAATATCATGTTTATTGAATTCACAATATAGTGTTGTCATTTGCTGCTACTTCATTGTAAAAGTAGGTTAATGGTTGTAGTATTGGTTGCTATAAGTGAAATGAAGCGCTAATATCCATCCGATTTCGGCACATTATTTTATTGGATGGGAGGGGAATTAGACTTGAGAATTTAAGTTTTTGCCATGATATCTCAAGGGAAAAAATAGACAGAAAATTTTACTTATTTAAATATAATTTTATATTTAGTTTTACGTGTTGGTTAAATTGACTGTTCTGTTCTACTAATCTTTATGGCCTAGTCCATATTAGTTCAGGCTGAGGGTTACCTTAATACCTCTGAGTTGATGTTGGATTAAAAAGATGTTTAAGCTTAGCACTAAGTAAAGAAACTTATATTTTGTTGTCCTCGAAAAAATTCCTAGCCTGTCATAAATTGTGCCGTTTCTCAAAAGTTGTTGCTGACTAAAGTTTGCTTTGGAATGTTTCAAGGTCATTTTTTGCTTTTTCTATTTCACACATGCTTAATTACACTTTCTGTGTTCAAATTACTGCAATGAACAATTTTGGTAATGTTCGAAAACACATGCCACAAGTCCTTCTGCTGGATTGTTCCGTTCAGTGCAAAAACGTTTTTTTTTTCGAATATGCCAATCCCTGCTTTATGCTCATTATTTTTATTGTAATACTTGATATTACCATTCAGTATTACAATCCGGAAAAGGGGAACTTCAGCTTTTAAGTTTTAATTTTGACTAGGTGATTTGTTACTGGCTTCTGAACTCATTCTCGGGAGTCTTGAGGGTCCCAAGTCGGGACTCTGAAAGTCATCCTGGAGTAGTGCGTTGCCGAATCACATACCATAAATGACGCTCGAGGGGCCCAGGTTTGGTGGCGTGTGTATTTCGTTATGAACTTCTCCCCCCCCCCCCCGCGAAAACATCATCCCAAAATAGTGTAGTTTAGAGATTAGGAAGTTGATAACGGCATAAATCTGCAAAAAATAGTTTTAAGTGTTCTATATTCCGCTCCCTGTGTTTTCCGGGTATCACTTTTAATTTGTGTATTTAATTAGATTTTTTAAATACCAAATTAAATTTATATATCAGTATCTTTCTTTTTCAGCTATTTCTGGGGTCGATGGCTGCATGACTGTGAAAATCGATTAAGCCAAAAGGGTTTAAGATACCCAAGGTATATAAATGTCTTCTTTTTGTAATAGTTGTGAAAATTTCTTATTTTTTTTGTTTTATTACATGCACGCCCTCGACAGAGGTGGAACACTGAAATAAAGTTTTGATAGTACCTAAACTGTCCCTAATTAATATTTTTCAAGTATTGGTTTCGTCATAGCGCTGTTTTTTTCAAGGCAACTCTTATTTACAGTTTTCAAAAAAACACGTATAACTGTGGAATTCGGAATACTTTTTATGATAAAAACTAAACAAAAAGCACAAGACCTTTTTTTGCCAACGCGTAATTCTACGGGAGAGAAAAGAAGTGGAATAAGGTCGAAAAGTTTTAAATCTCCTTTTCTGTCCTTTTTCATATTCTCTGTCGAAAAGTTAGGTATTTGGATGCATTTGAATGTAAAAATAATCGCACCATAGGACCAGGTATCAACTAAGTCCCAAAGCTACCTGTAGCAAAATTCGACAATTCCAAAAGCTGCCGACATTTTAGCAGTACAACTTGCGTTTTGACAACTTTTCTGTCAAAACAAATACCATTTTTACATATAAAGATACTTTATGCTCAAGCAAAAAATATTTTTATGTATAAAAATGGTATTTTCAGACAAAATCTGCCAACAAATTTCCATGACGGCATTCCGCATAGGACGAGTTATAGTAAGTTAAAATTAAAAACGAAAAGCTTTGATTATGGTAAAGTACTGCTTTTCGACAAACTTTGAAACGGTGTCCGTTAAGAAACAAAGTTGGATGTTGGTTATTTTAGTAATCGGGGCTGATGAAAAAAATACTTCTACTTTTGTTGGATACTTGAATATTTGTAAATATGACACTTTCCCCCTTTTTGAAAATTATTTTAATTTTGAGAGACCTGCTATAGAGTTACGGAGCTAAAATCTTACCGTAAAATACAAGTTATCCATTAATCTGAAAAAAAAAACTTTCTGGAAGTCCTTGTGAAGTCCCTTGGCAGTCTTAAAGTCTAGAAAGTAATGCCGAAATTGGAGAAGCCTTTAGATTCTCTGTGTGCATTTACTTTAGTTAACACATTGTTTTTTGCCACTAAGATGGATTTTTCCCTGTTTCTTTAAAAAGATTAAAAAGTTTTCAACTGAAAGTAAGGAGCAGCATTAAAAATAAAAACGAATAGAAATTATCCCGTATATGTGGGGGCTGTCCCTTCTTATCCCTCGTTCTTTAAAGTCAAAGTTATTTAAAAGAAAAACTTAAATTCAGTGGCTTTTGTGTTGGAGCAGTCTTTCTTAAAGATTTGTAACAAAAAGTCAGTTTCAGTGGAAAGTTTAATTTCGATTGACGAAACTTGTTTTTAAAAATGTAATTTCTGGCCATTTTTAAACCATACCTGCAAATCTCCCCCTCCCCCCTACGGTGTAAGATTTCTCCTGGAAATTTCCACCCGAAAACTTTCCTCTAAATAGAAAGTCCATCCTATAGACTTACCCTCCCACAGAAAAATTTACGTGTATTTCTTAATAATAAATACTATATATAAACAATAAGAAAATTGCATAACTTAAAGCACTTTCCCCCTGGGGCTGTGAGGGTCAATGTTATCGCCAGAGGTATAGTTACTATGCATTATGAATATGCTGAATCAAATGGCTATCTCAAAATTTTGATTAGCCGACTTTTAGGAAAAAAGAAGCATGAGAGGGGGGCTAGTTGCAACTTAAAAGGGGCACTAGAAACTTCGATTTCAATCTAAGACCGTTGGTTCGATACAATCACTCTTTGAAAAAACAAACAAAAAAACGCAACAGTGATCTCCTTCTGGCAAAAAGTACAAAATTCCGCATTTCTGTGGATAGGAGCTTGAGTAGTAGAGTACGGTACGGTTCTCTGATATGCTGGATCTGATGTGGTGATTTTCGTTAGTCTCTTTACTTTTTGAAGGGGTTTCTTCCCTTTTTCAAGAATCAGCAAAATATTCTCAGACTCGTAGCTTTTGATGGGCAGCATTAAACCTAATGAATTACATATACTTGGAATCAGCATAAAAAGTAAATTTTTTTGATATGCTAATTATTAGATAAAATTCCTTTCTTTAGAGTTTTGGTTACTATTGGGCAAGTCGCTCCTTACTTAAATTTGTCTATATTAAAAGATGTTGGATAATGAAGAGCTGTCAGGTATTTTTGTCAATATGACACATTTAGCTTGTTGCTGTTGGTACTTTTTACTCCTTACATTTGGCCAAAGAAAAATGATATACGTTTCAATGTTTGCTGTCTAAGACACATTGGAGCAATTATTTATTTTGCTGTTTTTTGAAAAAGGGTAATCTAGGCCCTTTTTTTGTTTGGAAATGTGCTACAGATATCTAAGTACGTAAAATTTATTTTCAACTCGCAGAATAGCAAAGAAAGAAAAGACGAGTAAAATTTCAAAAATGAAATGCAAGCTCATTTTTTTTAATGTATGTAAAATAGACGTGCAAAGCCAAAGAAAAAAAAACGTAGAAAAAGAAAAAGAATGAACGTCATTTCTGCGATCACTTGGATTATTTTATAGGTTCGGTAAAGGATATTCAATCTACCTTATTATGAATAAATGGTCTATTTTTGTATTGGTTTTTGGCACCTATTTTGATTGAGGGCAGTAGATTGTTTTGGTCCTTTGACAGTTCAAAGGACCTTTTGTTCTACTAATCTATGATTTCTTATCAACAATGTTAAATCGAGCGTGATTAATAAGTTGCTCAACTTCGTGTTTAAATATCTTGTTTGTTTCACAATGGGGGGGGGGGATATCTATACAGTATTTTTCCCTTTTGAAATATTTAGAAGATGAGGCTTGCGCTATCTTAAATAACTTCACCGCATTTTGGAAACATACGGCAGTCTTTTGGACTGTATATCAAGTTTTTACTAGACATAAAAGTTTTTTTTGAGTATTTAAATATTATGGCATGTTCATAACTCACATCTTGAAGCCTTTTGAATAGCTGGCCTTAGGTGAATCTTTTTGGCCAATTTTTGAAGCGACTGCTGTAGCTGAACTTTTGTTTGAACTGGAAAACTGTAAAATTGGTTTGGCCTGAAGTTAGGGCGAACGAATTTTAAGTTGATCAAATTTCAAGTTTAAGTAAAGAACCAATTTATGTGCGTGATATAAATCAAGCAATAGTGCTGAATTTGGTAAATAAAAAAGGAGGTTGAAGAGAGAAAACTGAAAAGGATTTGGTCCCTAAAAACAAAATGAAAGCATAGATCGCATATACTTTCTTTTTTCAAGCAATATTGAAATTGAAACAGTATCAACCAAAACAAAATGAAAGCATAGGTCGCATATACTTTCTTTTTTCAAGCAATATTGAAGTTTCAAACAGTAGCAACCGATCAGCAAGCTAGTTCACTGTCATCGAGCTAGGCTAGAAATTAGTTTTTTCTCTTATTGATATCTTTATGTTAAATTCCTGAAGGAGATATTAACATTTTTGTTATTTTCCTAATAGGAGGCTGTTTGCTGTTAAGCTGTGTTGGGGTGCTGAAAGTACTCGGGTTTAGTAGCTGCCCAAACCATAAAAGAATGCAGACTAGCTGATTTTTTCGGGCTGAAAGTATGGGGGGCAGAGACAAACAGCTGCTGATATTGGCGCTGCTGAACTAGAGCTGCTGACCAATAAATAGCTGATGATTTGATTTTGCGGTTATGGGTTCGAGCAGTCCTGCAATGTTTTACTGTCCTGAGTTCGTGCATTGTCGTACTTGATTTTGCAGTCCTGAGTTCGTGCACTGCTGTTCAAAACCTTGCCGCCCTTTGTTCCAGTACTACTGTCTAGCTGTCACTGCTGATACCAGACGAGCCTTAAACATTCCTTGCAAATTTATAAATCTCGTCTTGTTTTAGGTAGTCAAAGTTATCCATTTTTTTACTTTTAAACTAAATATTACTTATAAATTTACCCCCCCCCCCCGCCTCCTTTTTCGTGACTACATAGCTAATGAGTCTGCAATATATGAAAATGTTGCCCAACATTTCAATTGTTGTATGATTTTAGCAACTTATAGTTATATGAAAATTCAAAACAAACCCAATGGAAAGAGGAAATTCGCGCCATTATAAACTAAGTTGACAGTTTTTTATACTTTCTCAAGGCTCATATATGGATAAAGATTTGAGAATAAAAAAGCAAACTCATATGTGAAAATAATATAAGGGAACCTAAAATTAGTCAACACATTTCGAATACATGTAATAGTTCTATTAAATTGCTAAGATGCTAAGGAGATTTCTTGGGAGATGGCAAGTGCTAGAGGTTGGAACAGGGCGGAATGGAGGACTGGTGTTTGCTCACTAAAATGAACACATATCAATATAAAATGCAAATTTTGTTTCTTATACCATTGATGGTTTTGTTGTAAAATATTTAAGTGGAAAAATAGTAGTTTTCCCGCGATTTAAAAATGTAAATAATAAATTTATTGGTAATTTTGGTCTCAAATCTTGTGGAAATTTGTATCAATAACAAACATCTTGAATCCTTTTTTCTTTATGTCCCGATTAGTTACATCTGTTATAATTAAGGATATATCAAGGATTTTTGTTGGGGGGGGGGGCTTAGAAAAAATACATCAAAATTTGTTTATAATTTTTGTTTGAATTGAAATTGAATAGTTGTGGGCGTCAAGTCATGGCTAATTGTGGAAAAAGCCAAGACAGATAGTCCAATCGGGTGAGAGGTAATTATGTTTATGCGTCAGACGGAAATATAGCGGGGAGGGTCAAACCCCGTACTCCCCCCTGGATACGGCTTTGCTATAACCAGTTAATTTTTCGAATGTGCTATATTCCTTATGCACGTTTCATAACCTTTCGAAGTTCTACATAGTAGAAGTTCGCCCGGAAAATCAGGAAAGACAAACAAGCTAGATAGTACTTCGTTCCAGTTTTCCTGTATTGTTGAGAAGAAATAGCGTCGGTAAGTACTTCGTAGAAATTCATTATCTTAATCCTCTGGATAATTTTTTCTAAATAGCCAATAGTAACAGGCACGTATTCAGATATATATTTTCCCAAGGGTGGTCAAATAAAGGCAAAAATCCTAAAAAACACGAGAAATTGTAACAGTTTAGGGGAGTCATGGACCTGAAGGTCGCCGTCCTGTCCTTGGAACTTATGCCAGCCATTAGGAGTAATTGATGCTTCAGACGTTTCTTTTTTGTCATCAATGGCAACTTTTAATATCAAAAATTTTGTTTGTGGAATTCATCTCTCTTTTTTTTTTAATGAGGCTGGAACAATAGGTCCAAGTTTGGTTTTTAAAGCCCTTTCTTATAAGTAGACACTACCGTTAATGGCAGATATCATAAATTAAACAGAAAAAGTATACTGTTCTTGTTGGAAAAATTTTAATGGATACACTCCTGTCACATTTTAAGGTTCTGCGAAATGTTTAAAGAATACAGTGGATCATGTACAATGGGTGAAGGAATTAAAAACACTGTTGTCGTCTGAAAAGAGAATATCGGTTGACAACCAAATTATAACTAAAAAAAAATTCTTCTAAAAAGAAACTTTTTAGCCCCATATACCTAATGTTATCAGGGACACTTCATTTAGTCCTAGACAAACGCAGAAGTCTCATTCACGTTAAGAAGCCCATATTGCAAATTCAGTTTTGAGGGGTTCATAGGGCGTCTAGGAATTTAATATTGTCAAGGCTCCTTCTTTTGAATTTTGTTTTTTAGTTGAAGCTTTGATTGATCCTTGATAGATCACGTTTCTACTCTTGTCATAATTACCAGAGCAAACTGCATTAAAAAGACATTTTCCCAATTTTATGGTTCAAATCTGGTGGACTTATTGGTGTTGCAGTCTCTTCTGATTTTCCAAGCACTATTAAACGTTGAAATGGCCCCAGTAGTCGTTCCCATGCGTAATCTGGCATGTGTGTTGACGTTTCTAATTCAATGCCGGTTTCAAACCTGCAATGGCCAGTTTGAACTTCCCTCAACATTGGTTTCCCTCCCCTTTACTTTGGTTTACAACAATATACGTCTTAAAAACTAAGAACTAAATTTTATTGAAAAAAATTCCATATGCAGCTATGTAATTTTAACACTTAATAGTGCCAAGTCCGGAAACAGGAACGTGTGTGTAAAAACCAGCAGAAAAATTAGCAACAAGAGTATAATGGGGAACGCTCCAAAAAGCGTTACCTTTTTGATTGCTGTAGCAAAAGACAAACACTGCCATTTATTGGCAATATACTGGGTAAACAAAGTGATCGAATAAATTAAGTAATTTAAGGATAAAGCCCTAGCATCTTTTACCAAATAGGAATTGAAAAAAAATGTTATATGTCTTTTAGTAGCTAAAAATCTAAGCTATGCATTAATTGGTTATTGTTAAAACTAGTCAAGATTAAACATTTAAAAATATTAGTTGACTTAACCACAAAAACAACTTTTTTGAAAGACTAAGAATCCTATTTTGTTATGCTTATTTCTTTATTGTTTTTATCACTTATTACTTAAGTTTGAATTGTAAAAAACAAATATTAAATTTATTCCTTTGCTTCAGACGCCATGATGAAAATCTTCAAGACTTGATGCATTTTAAGTGTCATAATGTCATTCGTCAAAAGATAAGTGCTAACATTGGGGGTTTTAACCCCCTTTGGCTTCATTTTTTGATAATATAGCTTCATCCTTTGAAATTGGATCCAGCCAGTATAGAAGAAACATCCACAGATTACATTTGAATTTTTATGAACGAGAAGCATTGCCAATTTACCGAATTAGTTGATTTTTTTTTTTTTCCACTGGTCTGCGTGACAACCAAAAACAATCGCAGAAAGTCCCGGTTTTCGTTTACGAATAGACCTAAAACCGCGCCAGGGGGCAATAATTGTTTTCATTTTGATGTCCTTGGTACTTCTAGCAATTTGATCAATTGCATGTGTTTAGTGAGAAAAAGTAGTATTTACTGTAAAAGTTGTTCATCTGAATAGAATTGCAAAAAAGCCAAACAGTGTCTTTTTTGCAATGAAAACTACAAATAAAGCAGTGATCAGGGATAAACAAGGTTAGGAGAGATCATTTGGTAGTTTCTACCCTCATAATATGAATCTTATTATTGCATACTTTCGTAAACATGAAAGAAAAAGGTATTATTTTTTAAACAGGCGACAGATAAAGCAGTCCTGTATTAAAAGGTCCAGTAACTGGTTGCTTGATAGAAGTGCAAGTTTCGTGGACATTTCGTCCGCAACTTGTATGCTTAATTTTTAAATAAACTTTCTAGGGCATATAATACAGCTTTACATTCCAAACTTGCCCTTAATACTTGTGAGTTTGAACAAAAAAGGAAAAGAGCCTATTGTAGCATAATTAGCATCAAACCGTAGTAGTACTCACCAGCAAATCCATTAAATTTGAACCTAACAAGCCCCGTTCTCTGAGAAGAACCGAGGGTGCTTTCATCACAAAAGCAGTGGGACCATCCAAATAAGGGAAAATATCGTTGTTATTATGGCGACAGAAAAATGTACGATAACAGCTGATACTGGCCCCAGAATTGATCCTTGAAGGACAACATAATCAACTTGTGAAGGTAAGAGCATCAGTAGAAACTATTCTAGGACCCCTTGGGGTCAGTTAAGCTATCGTAGGGGGTTAATGGTGTAACTCAATAACCTCAACCAGAGTCGAGCCAGCTCTAAATGGGTGCCTGGAGAAATCTGGAGGGAAAACACGGAAAATGTCGGATGATTTGCCCCCAACCACGCATTGCACTCCCGGCCGAAGACATTGAATCAGGAGATAGGTTCAGTACCCGCGAAACGCAGAAAATAGATCATCACGCGAAATTTTTTTTTAAAGAAAGTTCTTTTATTATGCAATTATTATGTTTATATTATTACTAGCTGTTGGGGTGGCGCTTCGCGCCACCCCAACACCTAGTTGGTGGGGCGCTTCGCGCCCCCCCAAGCCCCCCCGCGCGCGTAAGTCGTTACGCGCCATATTAGTTATGCGCCATTGTAGTTGTGTCCCTGTGTCCCACCTGTGAATATAGATAGATTTATATATGTGTTTCAAACTACGTAAAAATTGCGAATAAACAACATTCTTGGCTTTCCCATTGTCTGTGCATATACAAAGCCGTATGTACTAATAATGACGTCATATGCAAACGCTCTTTTACAAACAAACAAACATGCATCCACACAACTCGTTTTTATATAGATAGATAGATAGATAGATACAATACAAATTAACTGCGTAAAACTTGCGAATATACAACATTCTTCGCTGTCCAATTGTCGCTGCATATAAATACATTGTCAGGTTTACCGACCCTCGAACATGCAACGTACAATTGTCCATGGGAAAAACAATCAGTATTAAGATCTATACCACATTTTTCTAATGATTGACCTTGAGCTTTGTTAATGGTGATTGCAAATACTAATCGAATTAGGAATTGCAATCTTTTAAATTGAAAAAGCAGATCCGTTGGAATCATGGGAATGCGAGGAATAAGAACAGCCTCACCCTCATAAGGCCCTGTCAAGATTTTGGCCTCTATTAGGTTTTCCATTGTTTTTTTTTACGGCAAGTCGCGTGCCATTGCAAAGCTTTGGTGGGTTGATATTTCTTAAAAGTATTATTGGTACGTCTATTTTTAGTTGTAGCACGTGTGGTGGAAACCCTGAAGGATCTATGGAATTTAAAAATTCAGATGGATAATTAACCGCTTCATTTGGTTCCAAAACTGTGTCGACTGACTTGTAAAGGACTGCCTGGTCTCGAATCTTGGTCAAAACAATATTGTTGATTTCGTGGACGTCTATATTTTTGGGTGCGAGAATCGCTCTTTCACTTAGCCATTTATTATTTTTATAATTTTTTAGAATATTCGGAAATACTTTTTCAATCAATTCATTTTTGGACGTCACTAAATTACAGAAATCAGCAGGTAGTTGTATACGTCCTGAAATTGAGTCTACTGTTTGACCAGAGTCATCGTTTTGCAATCGGACACGCATATTTGTAGTTAATTTTAATATTTTTACGTGTGCCCATAAATTAGAATTTTTTAGGCAAGCATTCATTTCGTCTGCAGGAGTTAAACTACGTAAAAATTGCGAATATACAACATTCTTGGCTTTCCCATTGTCTCTGCATATACAAAGCCGTATGTACTAATAATGACATCATATGCAAACGCTCTTTTTACAAACAAACAAACATGCATACACACAACTCGTTTTTATATAGATAGATAGATAGATAGATACAATACAAATTAACTGCGTAAAACTTGCGAATATACAACATTCTTCGCTGTCCAATTGTCGCTGCATATAAATAGATTGTCAGGTTTACCGACCCTCGAACATGCAACGTACAATTGTCCATGGGAAAAACAACCAGTACTAAGATCTATACCACATTTTTCTAATGATTGACCTTGAGCTTTGTTAATGGTGATTGCAAATGCTAATCGAATTGGGAATTGCAATCTTTTAAATTGAAAAGGCAGATCCGTTGGAATCATGGGAATGCGAGGAATAAGAACAGCCTCACCCTCAAAAGGCCCTGTCAAGATTGTGGCCTCTATTAGGTTTTCCATTGTTTTTTTTTTACGGCAAGTCGAGTGCCATTGCAAAGCTTTGGTGGGTTTATATTTCTTAAAAGTATTATTGGTACGCCTATTTTTAGTTGTAGCACGTGTGGTGGAAACCCTGAAAGATCCACGGAATTTAAAAATTCAGATGGATAATTAACCGCTTCATTTGGTTCCAAAACTGTGTCGACTGACTTGTAAAGGACTGCCTGGTCTCGAATCTTGGTCAAAACAATATTGTTGATTTCGTGGAAGTCTATATTTTTGGGTGCGAGAATCGCTCTTTCACTTAGCCATTTATTATTTTTATAATTTTTTAGAATATTCGGAAATACTTTTTCAATCAATTCATTTTTGGACGTCACTAAATTACAGAAATCAGCAGGTAGTCGTATACGTCCTGAAATTGAGTCTACTGGGAGCTTTCCGTTTCCAATTGTCAGCAATTGATCTGAAAATGTTTGACCAGAGTCATCGTTTTGCAATCGGACACGCATATTTGTAGTTAATTTTAATATTTTTACGTGTGCCCATAAATTAGAATTTTTCAGGCAAGCATTCATTTCGTCTGCAGGAGTTGATCTAGGTATTATAGGTAATGTTTGCCTGAAATCTCCCGCAAGCAATATTAATGTGCTGCCAAAGGGTTTCGACTTCCCTCTCAAATCTTTCAAGCATTGATCCAGAGCCTCGAGCGATTTTTTGTGTGCCATTGTGCACTCATCCCAAATAATAAGTTTGCATTGCTGCAATACTTTACCCATCCCAGATGATTTGGAAATATTGCACGTGGGAGTTTCTGTAGAATGCAAATTCAGAGGCAATTTCAAAGCGGAATGAGCAGTTCTTCCAACAGGCAGCAACGTTGCGGCTATTCCGGACGACGCAATTGCCAACGCTATATCATGTTTTGATCGAATTGATGCCAGAATCAGTTTTATCACAAATGTTTTACCAGTACCTCCTGGCGCATCCAAAAAGAAAATTTCTCCAACGTTGTTATCGACACAATGCATTATCGTATCATAAATGTCTTTTTGTTCCGACGTTAACTTGGAAATGTTATTTTGTACATACGACAATAGATCACTCGTACTGTAACTTTGTTCACGATCCAATTCTACACATGTCGAAACAGCAGCGATACGGTTAGGTGAAGGCATTCCCAAATCCTGAAGAGGTTTGTTTGCCATACGTACGCACAAATCTTCTATAATAACTAAAGTGTAGCTATAAATTTCTGATGTAAAATCAAAAGTCATATCTGACGTCTCTAACTGTTTTCGATGGAGTATATCTTCGGACATTTTTGACTTATATTTTTCCCATAACTCTGTAGGAGCTGATGGAGAGCAAGTTGTTAAAATGATGCCAAACAATGCACGAATTTGACTTGGGGTTGACGTTTCGCACGCGTCATTGATGCAGTTATCCCAGTGTTGGTCATTCTCCAATAAATTCAGAGCTTGGCATGCACAACGGTAAGTGTCATGTATAGTACCGTTTACAGTTCTCAAATACTCAAAGGATGTCGGACCGGGTACATTCACCAAAAGCAGGCGTAGAAAGAAGCATTCATGTTGATTGGGGTGAACGGTGTAGAGTCTTCCTATCGTGGTATCTTTGAAGATGGTAGGTTGGCCGTCGACTGACTTACCCTGTTTTCGACGTTCAAATACTTTATTTTTAGTATTCCACGTGTAATACGAAGGCACTTCAGTATACAGCAGTTTTTTTGCAAAAGAATCATTTTTGCAAAGCGAAAAAAAAAAGCTGTTAATGTTGTATCACCGTCAAAGCAAAAATGACGACAACTAACTTCATGACGTCAGTCAACACAGAAACATGACGTCACCTGACAGACAGACAGACACACAGACAGACAACTTATTTTTAAATATATAGATTATGTCTAATTGATGAAACATTGCAGTGTTTGTAGTTTTTAATATTAAATTTAAATAGTTAGCCTCTTTTTTGCAAAATTTAACTTGAGTTAATTAAATTAAGTTCTATATTTACAGGATCGTCTTTACATATACGGTTTTTATGGCACTTGGTATTAACCAAGTGACATATAGCAATCGCAAATTCTGTCGGTCTGTCGATCCCAGTTTTGCTACTTTAGGCACTTCCAGGTCAGCTAAGACGATGAAATTTGGCAGGCGTATCAGGGACCAGGCCAGATTAAATTAGAAATAGTCGTTTTTCCAATTGGGCCATCTGAGGGGGGAGTGGGAGGCCCGTTAATTCGGAAAAAATAGAAAAATTGAAGTATTTTTAACTTACGAACGGTTGATCAGATCTTATTGAAATTTGATGTTTGGAAGGATATCATGTCTCAGACCTCTTATTTTAAATCCCGACCGGATCTGGTGACATTGGGGGGGATTTGTGAGGGGGAAACCTAAAATCTTGGAAAACACTTAGAGTGGAGGTATCGGGATGAAACTTGGTGGGAAAAATAAGCACAAGTCCTAGATACATGATTGACATAACCGGAACGGATCCGCTCTCTTTGGGGTAGTTGGTTTGGGGGTGGTTGTAATTCTGACAAAATAAGAAAAAATGAGGTATTTTAACTTAAGAACGGGTGATCGGATCTCAATGAAATTTGATATTTAGAAGGATGTCGTTCTCAAAGCTCTTATTTTAAATCCTGACTGGATCTGGTGACATTAGGGGGAGTTTGGGGTGGGGGAACCTAAAATCATGGAAAACGCTTAGATTGGGGGGATCGGGATGAAACTTGATGGGAAAAATAAGCAAAAGTCTTAGATACGTGCTTTACATATTTGGAACGGATCCACTCTATTGAGGGGGGAAGGTTAATTCTGAAAAATTAGAAAAATGACGTATTTTTAATTTACGAAGGAGTGATCGGATCTTTATCAAACTTGATATTTAGAAGGACCTCGTAACTCAGATCTCTTATTTTAAATCTCAACCGGATCCAGCGTCATTGGGGGGGGGCAGTTGGGGGACCGGAAATCTTAGAAAATACTTAAAGCGGAGAGATCAGGATGAAACTAGATGGGAAGAATAAAAACCTGTCCAAGATACGTGACTGACATAACCGGACAGGATCTGCTCTCTTTGGTGGAGTGGGGGGGGGGTAATTTTAAAAATTGAGGTATTTGTAACTTACGAAAGGATGACCAGATCTTAATGAAATTTGATATTTAGAAGGATCTTGTGCTTTAAAGCTCTAATTTTAAATTCTGACCAGATCTTGTGACATTGGGGGGAAATGGAGGGGGAAACCGGAATTCTTGGAAAACATGGAAATTGGGGTATTTTTATCTTACGAATAGGTGATCAGATCTTAATGGAATTCAATATATAGAAGGAATTCATGTCTCAGAGCTCTTACTTCAAATTCGGACTAGATCTTTTGACATTGGGTGGAGGTGGAAATCTTGGAAAACACTTGGAGTGGAGGAATCGGGATGAAGCTTGGTGGATAGAAAAAGCAAATGTCCTTGATGCGTGATTGAGGTAACCGTACTGGATTCGCTCGCTTTGGGGGAGTTGGGGAGGGGTTCAGTGATTTGGCGAGTTTGGTGCTTCTGGACGTGCTAGGACAATGAAAATTGGTAGGCATGTCAGGGAGCTGCACAAATTGACTTGATAAAGTCATTTTCCCAGATTTGACCATCTGAGGGGCTAAAGGGAGAGGAAAAATTAGAAATAAATGAGGTATTTATAACTTACGAGAGGGTGATCGGATCTGAATAAATTTTGATATTTAGAAGGGCATCGTGACTGAGAGCTCTTATTTTAAAACCTGACCGGCATTAAGCGTCTGATTTTCCTTTTAAATCAATCTATTGATTCTTAGAATTGTGTTAGAGTTCATACCATATGAGCTCTTGGCTCTTAGCTCTTCTTGCCTCGTCACAAGTGCCATATGAGCTCTTAGCTCTTGTTTATATATGTAGTTTAACTTTAGAGTATTAAAGACATCAAAATTTATACATCTTTTGCCCCATGAACGCATCTTAAGTCTGTTCATATTTGAATGTGGTAACTAAGGCTAAGTAAGTTGGTGCCATGTGTTTTAGCTGATTTTTTCACTAACGGTTATCTTATAAATTCCACCAAAAAATAAATAACTGCATATGGACTGGTCTTTTAATTGAAAATTGAGTTACTGTCCTTTTTATGGCACTTGGTATTAACCAAGTGTCATATAGCGATCGCAAATTCTGTCGGTCTGTCTGTCCCGGTTTTGCTACTTTAGGCACTTCCAGGTAAGCTAGGACGATGAAATTTGGCAGGCGTATCAGGGACCAGACCAGATTAAATTAGAAATAGTCATTTTTGCGATTTGACCATCTGGGGGAGGAGTGGGGGGTCGGTTGATTCGGAAAAAATGTATTTTTAACTTATGAACGGGTGATGATCTTAATGTAATTGGATGTTTAGAAGGATATCGTGTCTCAGAGCTTTTATCTTAAATCCCGACCGAATCCAGTGAAGGGGAAGTTGGGGGGGGGAACCCAAAATCTTGAAGAATGCTTAGAGTGGAGGGATCGGGATGAAACTTGGTGGTAAAAGTAAGCACAAGTCCTAGATACGGGATTGACATAACTGGAACGGATCTGCTCGTTTTGGGGGAGTTGGGGGACGGTTAATTCTAAAAAATGAGGTATTTTTGACTTACGAAAGAGAGGTCGTATCTTAATGAAATTTCATATTTAGAAGGAGCTCAAAACTCACATCTCCTATTTTAAATTACGACCAGATCAAGTTTCATTAGGGGGGGGGGGACCGGAAATTTTGGAAAACGCTTAAAGCGGAGAGATCAAGATGAAACTTGGTGGAAAGGATAAGCACAAGTCCAAGATAGGTGACTGACATAACCGGACCAGATACACTCTCTTTGGTGGAGTTCGGGGGGTAAGGTAATTCGGAAAAATTATAAAAAATGAAGTATTTGTAACTTACGAACGGGTGGATGGATCTTAATGAAATTTGATATATAGAAGGATCTTGTGCTTTAGAACTCTCATTTTGAATCTCGACCAGATTCGGTAACATTGAAGGGAGTCGGAGGGGGAAACGTGAAAATCGAGGTATCATACGAATGGGTGATCGATCTTAATGAAACTTGATATATAGAAGAATCTTATGTCTCAGATTCTCCATTTTCAATTCGAATCGGATTCGGGGACATAGAGGGTTGGAGGGGGGAACAGAAATCTTGGAAAACCCTTAGAGTGGAGAGATCAGGATGAAAGTTGATGGGAAGAATAAGCACAAGTTATACATACGAGATTGACATACTTGGTACGGATCCGTTCTCTTTGAGGGAGCTGGGGGTTGTTAATTTGGAAATATCAGAAAAATCGAGGTATTTTTAACTTAAGAACGGGTGACCGGATCTTAATAAAATTTGATATTTAGATGGAACTCATGTCTCAGAGCTCTTATTTCAAATCCCGACCAGATCTTTTGACATTGGGGGTAGTTGAAGGGGGAAACCGGACATCTTGGAAAACGCTTATAACGAGTTTGGCGCTCTAATCTTTTTAATTTATTCTAGTTTTTATAAAAACTAGAGATTTTTTTAGATAACACTTTAGAGTAAGAAAAGTTAACTAGAACGATTGTACAAATACCAAAGCCTCAAATGGAAACAGGAGATATAGTTTCTGCTAGGAAAGAAGAAAGAATAAAAATCAGTTTGTAAGTATTTGGATCGATTAGGATTCTTGCGAGTAGCGTTAAGCTAAATTGGGATTGCCTGTCGTAACTATTTTGAAAATTTTCCAATTATTACGGCGGGTAAGATTTACATGACGTTCAAAAGTGAGACAGGTTGGCATGCTTCCTTTTCTTAGCTATAGTTACTCTAAGATCTTTTATTCCAATGACAATATCCAAAAGACATTTTCAATGAAAATGTCTCCCCCAAAAGATATTTTCGAAGCATAAGGGGCGTGGGGGGGGGGAGAGGACAAACAATCTAAAGAACACATGCCTCTGTGAGCTGGAATTAGGTTATTTTTCTAGGGGGGGGGGGGGGGGAATGTAGACTTTGTCACCGCTGCTGCACCATCAATTCTGTAAATATTAAAATTATTTTTATCCTAAATACTACAATTTTAGCTTATTTTATCACCCTCAGACATTCTGCACAGGGAGCTTGCCCCCTCCCCATTCACGCCACAAAGTAGCCCTACACATCCGAGTATGAGCCTGGTGCAAAGGATAAACCACACTTAAGACTGCGCTTCGCAAAGAAGATTAAACGTGTAATTTACTAATACTATTTTATATAAGAAAAGCAAGCTAGCTAGACTGGCGTAAGTGTTTGACTAACAGGAATGAAATTAGAATTGCTGCCGTAGAAAATGCGCTTATCTTGAGCAACGAGCCAAAAGATACGGACTGGAGAATCTTCAACTTTCTGTTGTTTCTAAAATAAGAAAAGTATGTGTAAAACATTTTGAATTTGTATTGAGTTATAAAAAGCTAGGAAAGCAAAACAAATTCTGAGTTGCAGATAATCTGATATTTAATCAAATAAGATGACAAAGTTTATTATAAGTCCAAAAAAAGAAAAAGGGAGGTAGATGGAAATACTGAGCAAATTAGAACACTAGAAAATTTAAAAATAACTCGCTGGGGAATCCAGCGTTCACATAAATTTGGCAGTGCACAAATGATCTATTGACTATGAATTCAAACAATCCACTGTCAGTCGGTAATTTTAAATAAATAACCACAACCAGAATTTTAAAAGGAAACCACTAGAGAAGGTTCTTTGTAAGGAAACCTTGTAGAAAATAAACGAGCGTGTTTTTGGGCCAAAATATCTACATATCTCTTAAGCGGTAAAAGGTGAAAATTTCGCATGGGATCATACAACGGAGAAGTTCCTATGAAGTTCGCCCTTTTGGGGGATCAGGACACAATTTCTGATGGAGAAAAAGAGGATGAGGAGTTGCGTAATTTTTGTCATTAGGAAATCCAACAAGAGATTTCCTGTAAGGATTAAGTGAAAGTAGATAATCGGAAATTAGTTTATTTTTTTATTTGGAAGTTTCTGGTGGTGGTGGTTAGTGTTTTTTTCAATCGTAGTGTTTATTGTTTGCTTTGTTTTCATATGTGTGATTTTTATTTATTCATTTTAATTACTCATGTTTAGTGTATTGTTGAAAAGAAGGAAAAAAGATGAATACACCAGGAATTGCAGGAAAAGATGGGAAGACGCTGAAGTATGTACGAAAGAATACAGCATTTTATGACCTTCGCAGCATTTGCAGATGAAGACCTGCCAATCGAACTTGCGATACACAGATGGATGAAACAGAACGGTTTTCGAAAAGAAAATTTGATAAGCATCGATGCGTCAAGTTTGAGGGAGAAGCGGTCCCTAAATACATTTCGTCAGCACACCTGACAGAAAGAAATGTCAGTAGCTGAACCAAGCTTGATTGGAAACTTGATAGGATTCTAGTACTGCTTTTTACTATGAAACTTTACTTTTTACTGCTAAATGACACCTATGGCGTGGGAAGAGAGAAGGTTCATAGATTCTTTTCATCACAAATTCTAACATAACAGGCGGTCAGATATCAAAATGGGAAGGAACCAAATGTGAAGTAAACGAGCAAAAGATAAAAAGTGGGAAAGTAAATGCCTTTTTAAACCCAACATACATTAATAACATGGACTTGTTGCTAGTGATAAACATACATTGAATCTTGAAGTAATACAGCTATTTGCATTTTAGACAGTAGAATGATTTTGTTTTTTGTTTTGCGAGCGTTTTAATACATTATAAACTTACAGTTAGGAGTTACTCTTTTTATGTAATTGATTCTATTGAAACTTCAAAATTTTGGGACATCCAGCATGATTAACCGATCAAACCCTAGAAGCGGAAAATATTTAATAAATTTGTGCAGAACCACTGAATTAAGAAGCATTTTAGTTCATTAACATTCCTAAAACAAATAGGTTGTTGTTTTAGCGCAATTTTGTAAGCTATTAAAAGTTTACTATTTTTTTGTATTTAACCTTAAAGCTATCATATTTTCTGCAAGGAAGCGAATCTTTGTAGTTTTGCGAAATATAATGAGCTCGGTGGCAAGACATCCTTAATCCTTAAAAAAAATATAAAAAAATCATAAGTATTTTGTCATACCTGACTCTGGCAAATAGCATCCAAGCAGCTTGAAAACAACTACAAAAAATCATTGCAAGACAGGTAAGATCACCTTAACATATTTATATATTTCGCAATGGATTCATATAGCAGTTGGTGGGAGAGTGAGCGAGAAATAGGTAGGGTTCCAATAGCCTCGACAAATCAAATTTGTCTTTCTAATTTAATTAATTTATTTTTGAAAAAAGAGCTACGAATATAACGGATCCTGTAATAAGATACACTATCCCATGGGACTAAATATGACATTTTTTTTTTGGAAGTTTATAGTGTTCCTTATGGCCTGAATCTTCCCATTATTTCTATCTTTTTCTAATTAAGTTTTCTTAATAAAACAAAATACATGATAAAAGCGAGAGATCTCGATACTTGTTCAAAATATAGTTGAAGATTGACCGAATTCTGACTCGACTAACCATTCACACAAGAGAGGGATTCTCAACTCAGCAGAGTAACTAAGGCTATTGGCCAAGTAGGACAATTTTTCTATCATTTGTCACATATAAAATCGACCAGTTAGCTATGCCCGATGATAGTCGTAAAGGAAGACATGGTACGCCAAAAAAGTACAATGCAGAAAAACTGCAAAGAGCAATTACAGAGAGACGGCAGAGACAATAAATTTTGAAAGGGAATTTTAGCTAGAAGTGAATGCAAATTCCAATTAAATGCGGCTCCGGGAATCAATACTGGAGTTGTAATATGCGAGTTTTCCTAGATGAACCTTGTATTCGGGAATTGGTTTTGATACAGTAAAATAAAAAGAAACTTGAAGAAGAGTTACAATTTTTATGGCCGCTTATTCAATGTAATTGATGTACAACATAAAGATAATGTGGGGGCTTGTCCTTTAGCTAGGTTTTTATGGCACTTGGTACTAACCAAGTGACATATAGCGATTGCAAATTCTTTCGGTTTGTCGGTCGGTCTGTCTGTCCCGGTTTTGCTAGTTTAGGCACTTCCAGATAAGCTAGGATGATGAAATTTGGCAGGCGTATCAGGGACCAGACCAGATTAAATTAGAAATAGTCGTTTCTTAAATTCAACCATCTGGGGGGGAGTGGGAGGACAGTTAATTCGGAAAAATTAGAAAAAATGAGGTATTTTCAACTTACGAATGGGTGATCGGATCTTAATGAAATTTGATATTTAGAAGGATATCGTGTCTCAAAGGTGTTATATTAAATCCCAACCGACATTGGGAGAATTTGGAGGGAGGAACCTAAAATCTTGGAGAACGCTTAGAGTGGAGGGATCGGGATGAAACCTGGTGGGAAAAAAAGCACAAGTCATAGATACGTGATTGACATAACCAGAACGGATCCGCTCTCTTTGGGGGAGTTGGGAGGGAGGGTTAATTCTGAAAAATTAGAAAAAAAATGAGGTTTTTTTAACTTACGAAGGAGTGATCAGATCTTAATGAAATTTCATATTTAGAAGGACCTCGTAACTCAGATCTCTTACTTTAATCCCGACCGGACCCAGTGTCATTGGGGGAAGTCGGGGCGGGGGGAATCGGAAATCTTGGAAAATGCTTAGAGTGGAGAGATCAGGATGAAACTTGGTGGGAAGAATAATCACAAGTCCAAGATACGTGGCTGACATAACCGGACCGGATCCGCTCTCATTGGGGGAGGGGGGGGTGGTAATTCGGAAAAATTAGAAAAAATGAAGTATTTTTAACTTACGAACACGTGATCAGATCTTAATAAAATTCGATATTTAGAAGGATTTTGTGCTTCAGAGCTCTTATTCTAAATCTCGACCAGATCCGATGACATTCGGGGGAGTTGGAGGGGGAAACTGGAATTCTTGGAGACCGTGAAAATTGAGGTATCTTTATCTTACGAATGGGTGATCGGATCTTAATGAAACTTGATATATAGAAAGATTTTATGTCTCAGATGCTCCATTTTTATTCGAATCGGATCCGGGGACATAGGGATTGGAGTGGGCAAACAGAAATATTGGAAACCGGAAATCTTTGAAAACGCTTAGAGTGGAGAGATCGGGATGAAACTTGATGGGAAGAATAAGCACAAGTTCTAGATACGTGATTGACATAATCGGAACGGATCCGCTCTCTTTGGGGGGGGGGTTAATTCCAAAAATTAGAACTTATGAGGTATTTTTAACTAGAGAACGGGTTTATCAGATCTTAATGAAATTTGATATTTAGGAACTCATGTTTCAGAGCTCTCATTTTAAATCCCTGCCAGATCTGGTGACACTGGGGGGACTTGGAGGGGAAAACCGGAAATCTTAGAAAATGCTAAGAGTGGAGAGATCAGGATGAAACTTGGTGGGTAGAATAAGCAAATGTCGTAGATACGTGATTGACGTAGCCGGACTGGATCTGCTCTCTTTGAGGGAGTTAGGGGGTGGGGTTCAGTGCTTTGGCGAGTTTGGTGCTTCTGGACGTGCTAGGACGATGTAAATTGTTAGGCGTGTCAGGGAGCTGCACAAATTGACTTGATAAAGTCCTTTCCCCCGATTCGATCATCCGGGGGGCTGAAGGGAGAGGAAAAATTAGAAAAAGTGAGGTATAGGAGTGGGTGATCAGATTTTAATGAATTTTGATATTTAAAAGGACCTCGTGTCTCAGAGCTCTTATTTTAAATCCCGACCGGCATTAAGCCTCTGAAATTTTACACGAATTTTGACTAAAATTTTACATGAATTTTGAATAAATAATCTAAATAATGAAAGGCCAGAGTACAGCTAAAGACAACTGACAGGCGAAATCCAGCTTTTTAAAAAAAGCTATTATAAAAGATTTGCACGTTCACAGCGGAAAAGAAATTTGATTCTGCCTCAACGTGTTTCTTTTGATTTATAAACAACTATTGTCAACGAATACTTCAATAGTAATATTTACAAGAGATACAGTTGAGTAAGTGCAAGTCCATCAACAATTATATCTGTAACAACATCAGGAATGCAAGACTATTTGTAAATGAAGAAATTTCACCATTTATTTTGAAATCCACAACGTCGTTGGATAACTCTTAAATCCCTTTATTTTACAAACATTGAATTGTGTCTTTACAGTTTGGTAGGTTTTGAACTATCATGTTTTGAATTTCTGATTGTATGCTTTTGAATTCTGAATTTTTTATTTTTGCATTTTAGTCCAGTTTGATCGAATTTAGGTAAATTCGAGTGTAAATTCAGCTGTATTATTGGGGAACACAGTATAATAACAATAATCAAAAAAAAAGAATTGACTAAACTGTACACTATTTGGCAACACAGTTAAAAAAAATGCTATATGCACAATAATATATTATTTGGCAGAAGTTATATTATTTGGACATAGAAAAAAAGGAATATTCGCACATTATTCTAGGTATAAATGTTAAATAGTACCACACTTTGAAACATACTTTGCTGATTCGAACTTGTATTTTGTTTTAGGTTTCTTTTTAGATTTCCACACAATTTCACGGTATACGACCCCCACCATCGATTGTTAGCAGCAAATGGTACAACAAAAACGCGTTAAAAATCTGCCTTTTCCATTGTCTTACGGCATCTGTTTAAGCAAATAGCATAGGCCACAAGCAGACAAATAGACTGTTAAAAATATTGTCACTGAAAGTATCTAAAGCCTAATCAATTTATAACAATTGAATTGAAAAAAGGAAGTTAGAACAAAACATGCTCTGCTTCTACGAAAGATAATAATACACTTTATCTAATAATTTTACTAACTATTGCTTTATTTAGGTGATTTCCACAAATTATAAATTTTTGATAAAATACTGCTTTATTTATGAGATCTTCCAGTTTAAGCTTCTGTTTTAACTTTCATTAGCCAATATTTATATTCCCATGCAGGATATTTCCCATGTATGACGAAAGAAAGAGAGAAAAAAAATATGTTTGCCTACTATTCGTTGCAACAATAAGAACGACAAGAATAATCATTACAAGCCAGTCTTTTCAATTATTGTATGGCTTCTTTTTAATCTGGAAAAATTAGAAAAAGTACAATCTAATGTAGTGTCTTACTATTTTTTTTTTCGGGTTAGGGGAGAAGTGTGCTTCCTCGTCAAATGTGTGGAAGAATGATTACAATAAAAATAATAAGAAGAATTCGATGCAACTAAAAAAAGTTCTGAATTACTCACGGGAAGACAGCCATTGTGCAGAGTTTGACGTAGAGATCTTTGTTGGCTTTGATCGAAGTGAATGATTGGGGTGGCAGAAGTTTATATTTCATGCAGAAGGCATCTGGCTGTAACAGATAGTCTTGCCGGACAAGCGGAAGGTCAGATTTGGAGCCGACTATAAGCACCGGAATTTTCGTTTCACTGAAGTAACGCTTGAAAAAAAAAAACAACAAAATATTAGGTTAAAATCGTTGAAGAAAAGTCAAATCTGACGCAGATAAAGTAAACATTCGGGAAGAGGGCGGCCTCTCTTCTAAAATTTCAGGAATCATAATACTTTCTAATATTGCTCATATACGTCACCTATTCTTGTCAAATTTTCCCTCTCTCCCGAAACTAAATTGGCACCATTTTACTTTCAACATATAATCGGCATTCGATATAACAGGGGTCAGGGGGCTTGTGATGTTTTAATCATGGCATTCAGTATCAATGGTACTAGTACTGTGCATTAATTTCTTACTTCACAAAAAATTATCAAGGTTAATGTGAACTCCTAAAGATAGTCAAAGAACAATTATAGCCTCTCTTCGTACTGGAAAGGCTCCACTTACGTTGAAGTTATTTTTGTGAAAAGTAATAAAAACAAATATCGTTACTTAGTCAGTGTAGAAAAAGGGCTTTAATATCTGTTACTGGAGCCGATGAAGGTACAAGACTTATAAAAATGCTTTTCTTTTCTTCTTTTTTTCTATTGTACATACTACCAGCTTCGCTCAGTGAAAAGAAAGACAGTTTTTTAATCTCTTTCGAAAAACAACTTTAATATCATTTTATTCAGCAAAACTTTATGCATATTTATGCCCATGTTTCTCACGGCGTCAACTCTTATAAAAGTACGAGAATTCATAATGTTTAGCCCGTTAGTATAACAGAGCGTCAAACTCACGTAAACACGAGTATATACAAGTATAAACACATACCTTACTTTGTGCATCTAGAGAATAGATATGGAGACAACATGGAAATTTCTATGGAATAGAAAAAAAAGGCAACAGTTTTGCAGTTCCATTGGATAGCTTAGAAGTATTTACTTTTAATATATTTACTGGATGCTTTATACAGAAGGACACGAGGAGGAACAATAAATATAAAGAAAAAATTAAAAAGACTCGTCTTCAAAATGGGGTAAAAGATAAAAATAAGTTTTTGTCGAGAATTTATGAATATAAGTTAAGACTAAGGGGCGCAAACAGATTGAGTTCAACTTAACTTTTTAACTCTATCCTCAACTCACCCACCTTTTTAATTCGTGCATTTTATAACTTAGATCAAAGATATCAATGTTACGTGATGCCCAATCTGTTTTGCGCCCCTCGTTTTCACTTATATTCATAGATTCTTGAGAAAAAAAAAATGAAAACGCGTGATTTTTTGTTATTATTATTTTTGACTTTTTAATTTTCTCTAGGACAAAATCTGTCTTACCTAAAATTCGAACCTAAGTTGCCAAAGGCTAGTGTTCTAACCACTGTGCTATCAAGTGTTGTATATTATTGTTTATTCTATACTTTTAACTGTGCCCAATCACCCGTTTATGTTTTTTTTATTCATACCATGGGAGTATGCAAGAGAGGGAATTTTGACGTTATATTGTTGCACTCACGTCAGAAGTGCATATATTGATAAAATTTGGAAGTAATTTTGGAACATTCGGATGTGGTCGAAAAATAGCTAAGAAATTAAACAAATTTCTGAGACAAATAAAAAAAATTGACAAGAAGTCAGTGAGCTAAGGAAACCAGTTACTAAAACTCGTTTGTCCAAAACGCAACACATTACTCTAATAAGACTGCCAAAATTTAAAACTTACGAGGTACAGCTTGGCAACGTGTTCAAACGACTTGGGCTCCGTTCGGTCGTAGACGAGACAAGCCACGTCACAGTTAACCTGAGACGGGGACAATGTGTCCGTTAAGTTGAGAATATCTATATCATGTAGGACAAGGTACTTCTCCGTTCCGTGTACTAGTACAGTGTTTATGACGTAGCTGGAATAAGCACTTGGAGGAATGCCTTCCAGATCCTAAAACCAAAGAAACTAATTTAAATACTGAATTAATAAGTAAACGAATAGACATAGAAAAATGTGAAATTATAATGTATAGGTGGAAAATATAAATGTATGGATGGGGATAAATTTAATATAATGTAATAAAATTTAATATAATACATATAATATCTTATATTAATATAAAATATAAAAATATGCGGATGGCGATTTGAAAGTAGTAAGGCCATATTTGACAGTATGTACCCAAAAAAAAGAAAATTTTACAGAATTTGCTTTGTAACCTCTTCTAATACTTCAGATGAGCTCTTTACATTTTTCAAAAACACTTTTCTAATTCAAATTTCCATGCAAATAGACATAGAAAAATGTGAAATTATAATGTATAGGTGGAAAATATAAATGTATGGATGGGGATAAATTTAATATAATGTAATACATTTACTATTTATATATTAATGATACATATAATATCTTATATTAATATAAAATATAAAAATATGCGGATGGCAATTTGAAAGTAGTAAGGCCATATTTGACAGTATGTACCCAAAAAAAGAAAATTTTACAGAATTTGCTTTGTAACCTCTTCTAATACTTCAGATGAGCTCTTTACATTTTTCAAAAACGCTTTTCTAATTCAAATTTCCATGCTAATTTCTAGAAAATATTTTATTTCTTCTAGAAGTCGCCTTGTCTTAAATTCGAATTATCGCGTTTTATCCTTCAAAAAAAGAATACATTCTAACAAGAGCGTGATGGCAGAATCGATTCTACAAAAGGGGCTGCAAGAAAAAACAAGGGCTTTTTTTTATGAAAAAAGGGTTTTGTTGATGTCGTTAGTTTCATAGCAATATTTTCTTAGTTAATATACGAAACTTTTAATATTTTGGTATAAAATCTGAACACATCTTTATATTTTGTATTTAATTTTGATGAAAAAGGCTTTTTTTGATGAAAAAAAGGGTTTTGTCGACGTCGTTAATTCCATAGCAATATTTTCTTATTTAATATGCGAAACTTTTAATATTTTGGTATAAAACCTGAACACATCTTTATATTTTGTATTTAATTTTGATGAATAAACTACAGATTATTTAGGGATTTTCATCCTTGCCTCCTTTCTCCTATCTCTTTTTTATTTTCTCTTTCTTTCTCTCTTTGAAAAGTGTTCAGTATTGTTTGGCTTTTTTTTGTGACAAAGGAAACGCATCTATTCTCACTTCTCTGTCTACCCATTGTACTTATTGGTTGAAGGACCATGCAACGGAGATCCGCACTGGTGGTTTGGACTATCGAGTCTAGTGCCACACCCTTTACCTTTACCTCTCCTTTACTTTCACCTCCTTTCAATAAAAACAAGTTAAAATTGAAAGCTATATATCTCGACAAATAAAAGAGTATATGGATTACTCCATAAATCTTGATCTTTCTAAAACTATGATTACCTGTCACGAAGCCAGGCGATACAAACACTTGCATGCTCTATCATATAAATGCTTCTGGGATCTCTGAAACTTACAGCTATGTAACAGTAAATTTACCCAAGCTAACATCTCAAAAATTTATTGCGTGCAAAATTATTCAGGGGAGGATCGTTTAGCCAGATTTTAAAATACGTACAGTCCGGGATCGATTAATGAGTCCTTGGCAGAACGATGATTTTCCAGCTCCTCGAGGACCAATAACGTGACACTTGAACACGTTCCTTGACGTACTTCTCCTTTTTAAATCCTTTTCTTTAGGTTGTGTTATTGTCAAAGCAGTCATTTGACTTTCGTCTGTGGTGTGATATCCATGGTATGCCAAAGCTTTACAAGTCGCTCTGGCGTTAAGCAGTGTTGTTAACACCCATCTGGCTAGAAAACCACTGACTGTAACTAATCCCTGAAAAAAATAGCATTAGGTTAAAAAACGAAAAAATGGAGAACCTTAAAAAGTAAATTAGTGTGGTTCCAATAGGATTAAAATCACTTTAGTTAGTCGTAGTCAAGGTAACAGCACTGAATTAATAAATAGCAATGTCTCCCATATATTATAAAATGTAGAACGCTTGGTCGTATTAAGTTGGGAAAGGGTTCATTCCATTGCGCATTCTGGGTTTTAGCTCTCTTTTGAAGGCGAAATGGAGACCAAATGGTATTCAGAAATCCCTTCAACGTCTCGAGTGCCTTCACAAGCTTCTACAACCCCATGTGAAATTAGAGTCACCAAATTTCGTTAGTGTATACTTACGGAAACAGTGCAACATATCCATCATAATCAATTTCCAATAGAAAGATGATACTTTACACCTTGCAGAATTTAGAGCCTTACAAGGGTTATCAATCTGTATGATTGAAAGGAGACTTGTAACGACATCCAACCTGTTCTCGGGTTTTTACAGTTGAAAAATGAAACACTTAGGTATCATCTCAACTCCCTTGGGAGACAGTACGTGCGATTAGTCTCTGAACCCGTTATGTCAAAAGTGCACAAGCTCCACCTCTAGCACCTTTTCGTTATGATCGCGGTATGACTATTCTAAATCAGAAAAAGCAAGGTCCACGAATAATGTTTGATTTTCACTGTAGTTGGTATTTCAAAAACAGGATTCAGATTTTGCTGAATACAAATTTCAGGTTACTTTCGCAGCATAGAATTTCCAAGTCAAAACACATTGATTAAATATTTCAAAGTAAAGTTTGATTTTCATAGAAAGTTCCTCAGGCAGGTGGTTAAAAATCTAAGGCTAAATGTATAATCCCTGATGGTGGTTAAAAGAAGTTATAAATAAATATACTTTGTTAAGGAACTTCTGTCAAAAAAAGTAAAGTACATATTTTAAAAGATGTATTTCATTTTCATCAGAGTGGGTACTGGACTCTAATCATATCCCATCACAGTGGATAAGATTCGGTATCAGTTATAAATCCTAAGCTAATTTCAGGAAATACATGTCCAAAATAAACAAAAACATATATAGTAGGATGTTCAGAGATCGCGTTTTGACTTCACCCGGTTAAAGTTTAGAGTGTATGAAGTTTTTCATTACATATCTAAGACTTATTTACAAAGACAGAAGTGAAAGGCCAAAACACATTAAATATAATTCAAAAACAGTGTTTATTCAAAAAAAAATAACAGCATAATTGAACAACTCAACATATAATGCTGCACTTTGCTTCTGTTATTTTAACGATTATTATTCTCTTTTTATTCAATTTAAAGATACTGTTTTTACCAATAAATTATTATTTTAACATTTACTTTTTGGAAAATTACGCACAAGTAGATTTCGGGAAATGCTTAAAAATTATCGCTCGAAGCCTACGAGTGAGTGGAAGTTCCGATTACATACAGAAATTTGTTTTACGTAACGTTAAAATATGCAGTTATGTATTTTAGTTCTCAGATAAAAAAAAATTACGAACATTCCTACAATTAATGCAATTACTACTATAAATTATCATAGATAAACGGATAGAAATTAAACTGAAAACACGTTTTCAAAGCTGATTTTACAACCGAAGTAGAGAGAGATATGAAAACCTGAAACGACTCGAAACATTCATGTAATAAGTCAAACTCAAAACAAATAGAAACTACTATGGATCAATAAACGACAGGAATGATAATTTTTGGCAGAAATTTATCAGGAAAGGTAGAAATAATACTAATAAAATGAAACAGAAATAATAATTGACAATAAAGTCAAATTTAAAACGAACATTAATGACTACACATAAGAGCTGGGCTCGTGCCCACTTCGAACCCGTAAAAACAAAACTTTCACTTTGCTGCCATCTAAACAGATTGCTTCATAAGTTGCGAACAGACGCTTTAAAGTCTTATTTAGCTATCAATTTTCTTTACTTTCGAATAAAATGGAGCAAAGCAAATTAACGAAAATAAATGGTTATTTTTTTTCCTTTCATTAGTAGATCTAAATCTGATTGTCGGAAATGTGGTTGTTTTTTAGAAAATGTTCACTTGTTTTCTGAAATTTTTAGAGGCATTTTCATCTTCTTAGACTGTTTTGATAAAAAAAAAAAAAAAAAAATAGGGACAGACACTATTCAAAATATGTAGTATTTTCAGTAAATCGTAGATGGCACTATAACCTTTAGATTATTCTACTTAATTACTATTGGTTTATACATCATTACCAACGCGGTACAACCGTACCCTCTTTGGTACAATTTAAAGGTCCTGATACAAGCCAATACATTTGAAAATTTTGTGGTACAATACAAAATCTCCACTTCATTTTGTTTTTATTTGCTGCTTTCTGACTTGGATATCTGTTCAAGTTTTAGTTTGTCGAAAATTTTCTTTCTGTGTCAACAGATTTTTAATCTGCTGTTCCAATGGTAAAAATTGATCTCTTGCAGTACAGTTTTAGTCCGAAAATTTGTACATATTATCTTACAGCGGTGGCAATGCTGTTTATAACCTCCTTGAAATTTTTTTATCTAATTCTACTATTTGAGCAATAATAAAAGCTACTTTAAGCTCTATTTCTCATCAGATTTGGCTTCCACAAAATTAATAAAATAGGTAACTCTAGGCGGGCTTGCCTTTCTAAAAGCTAGCAAACAAGTATTGGTCCAATAAGAGAGTCATACTTACTCCTGCCGTTCAACCGTGCCATTTAACCCAACACTTGGAAAACTATAGTTTCTATGACTATCTTAGTTCTATGACTATCTACCTTAGTTCTACCTAGGAATGACACATGGACGGGTGATAGAAAGACTAATCTATTAACAAATGAACTGACATCATTTTTATACAATCCTAATAAGGGCTTATGCTAGATTTGCCTCTCACTCAGTCGGACTATATGTCTTGACTTTTTCTACAGTTAGCCATCGCTTGATGCCCACGACTACTTGATTTTAATTCAGGTCCGTTGATTTTGAACTAAAATCAAATAGTTGTGGGCATCAAGCCATGGATAATTGTAGAAAAAGCCAAGACACATAGTCCGATTGAGTGATCAGAGGATGACTGGTTGAAAATATGCGAAGAGCTATTCCCACACCTACGAATACAAAATCGTTAAATTTTAAGCCCCTCAGAGAATATAACACAGAAAAACACTCCTTCCACACCCACCGCTGTTCAAAACTTCTGTCACCTCCCGAGAAATCCGAAAGATATTGAATCTATTTTCGCGTCTCACCTTAAGTTATAGTTGCCTTTTTAAGATCAAAAAATTGGTGGGCAACTAGGCCTCTTCCCTTGCTCCTTTTTTTCTAAAAATCTTCCGATTAAAACTATGACAAAGCCGTTTAGCCAAAAAAAATTAATAAGCAAATTTCGTTGTAATTATTTATGTGCGGAGAGCCAAGATCAAAAGATGCATTAATTCAAAAAAGTCCAGAAATTAAAATAATAAAAAAACAAGTTTTTTAACTGAAAGTAAGAAGCGACATTAAAACTTCGAACAGAAATTACTCCGTATATGAAAGGGGCTTTTCCTCCTCAACGCCCCGCTCTTTACGTTAAAGTATTTTACTGTTTTAAAAAGTAGAGTTAAGAGAAAGAGTCAAACTTTAGCGTAAAGAGCGGGGCGTTGAGGAGGAAAAGCCCCTTTCATATACGGAGTAATTTCTGTTCGTTTTACGCTTTAATGTCGCTCCTTACTTTTAGTTAAAATAAACTTGTTTTTTTTATTTAATTTCAATAAGAAACCATAGTTTAGCTTGTTATTTACATTTTAGAGAAACTTTTCAATATTTTTTTATCCTGACACAAATAATGTTGTTTAATCTGAGTTTATACCTTTTCAGTTGACCTGAAAAATAAAACCCAATATCATTACCAAAAATTGTATTTATGCTTTTTGACAACCTGGATACTCTTAGGCTCTTTTGATCTATTTAAATCTTAAGAACAAAGTAGTAATAGTTGTTGCCCCGAAAGTTCCAAATTAATACCCCTAGTCGTTCTCAATACATTGCTGAGGTTTCTTATTGGCAACCATGCATACAGTGCCTTTTGATTTAGTTTTAAAGCAAGATTTAATTTTAAATCATAATGGACCAACTGCATAATTGAGGGGTGTTGATATACCCAATATCCCTAGAGACATAGATGCTGGACTATTTTATTATGCTGAACCAAATGGCTGTCTAAAAATTTTGATTGGATGTGTCTTGAATACGAATAGGTTTGGGAGGAGGGCTACTTACCCTCCAATCTCACTTTACTCTTAAAAAGGGCACTAGTACTTCTAATCTTGGATCGAATTACCCCTTTAAAAGTTTCAACAATTTTTCTAGCTATTATAGAGCGGCACTGCCTATGATATTGCTTATATGCCCTTTGAAAACCTGCATGCATAGTTTTTTATTTAATTTAAACTCCCCCTAAACGAGATTCACCTTAATACTCTTAGCGTCATTAGTCAGAGCAACTGTAGTGGTAGTAATCATAGTATGTGCATCACCTTTTGGTGGTTAGAACTTCATTCTCATCAAGCCCTGGAAATTTTAACTCAATACAATTAGCCGTTACTATGACATTGCTGATATATCCTTTTGATAACCTGTATATTTTATATACTTTAATGATTTTCATCGTAATGCTCTAAGCCTTACAAGGAATCGCAATATAGGTAGTAGTTGAAGTAGTAGTAGCATTAAACGTAGTACCGGCAATAGCATTAGTAGTAGTATGCACATATTGCCTTTTTGTCAATTGATTTTCCACTTTAAGCATTTTCTGAAAGTTCCAACTTAATGCTCAAATCCATTCTTGAAATTCGCTGTATACGCTCTTTTGACAATGTGCATGCACGTATTTATAATCATGTCTTTTGATTTAGTTCAAATTTCCCCCCACTATTTTATATGTAGTACTGTGTAGTAGTAGTAGTGGAATCAGTAGTATTGGTGGTAGTTATAGTGGTAGCAGTAGCGAACAAATATTACCTTTTTGGTCAATTGATCATCTCCCTTATCATTTCCCGAAAGTTCTAAATTAATATACCCAGTCATTCCTAAGGTACGCCCTTTTGACAGCCCGTTTGCACAAAACGTGTTTTGATTTAATTTAATACTCCCCTCAACCTTCTCTGAACGGCTCACCTGAATATCCTTTCTCGTTTTGAAAGTAAAGGTCAAACATACATACCTTCATCAGGAATGTTTGTCGCATGTAAACAGTGAACGAATAGCCTAACTTACAGCCCTTGTTCTGAAGGTTGTGAGGGGGTTGACATCTCCAAAGGCATACTTACAGGATCTTTTAATAACCCTGAAGAAAGTAGACATACGAAAATTTTGATTGGATATTTATTTTGGAAAATGATGGTCATGGGAGGGGTGGGGGTCGGTTGCCTTCAATTCACTCTTGACTCTTAAAGAGTACTATAATTTCAAATTTCAAATCAATTGAGTCCTATCCAAAGTTTATACGACCACACAATCCATAAAATCCTTATATGCTTTCGGGGAATAGCTTAATACCCTCACTTCCAGGCTCTGAGGAGCTATTTCCACCCTTGAGGGGCTTTTCACATGATCTTTGGACTATTTTGAACAAAATGCCTATCTAAAAATTTATATTGGATGCATTTGGGGAAAAAAGACTCTGGGTAAGGCTAGTTGCCTTCCTATCACTTTTCACTCTTAAAAAGGATGCTAGGACTTCAGATTTCCAATTGAATGGTCCAAATACAAGGTTTATACAGCCACCCTTTCTATCAAAGCCTTATATGGCCCCAAGACATAACTTGCAATCCTTGCCCCGAGTACTGTTGGGGGGGGGGGTCATCCTCAAGTACATCCGTTCTAGAAATTTAAACTATGATGAACAAAATAGGTATCTCATAATTTTGACCGGATGTGCTTTGGGAAATGATAAGCGTTGGGGGTGGGGGAGGGCTGGTTGCCTTCCAATCCCTTTTGACTACTAAAAAGGGCACTAGACCTTTCAATTTCCAATTCAATGAGCCCCCTCTGAAGTTTACGGGACCTCCCTTTCCATGAAAACCTTATGTGCACCCAGGGCGTAACTTACAACCCTTGCTCTGGGGGCTCAAGGGAGGGGGGTTAATCTTTAGACATAATTACCGGACCTTTCAACTACGTTGAACAACTTGGCTATCTCAAATCTTTGATTGGATGTATTTGGGGAAATGATGGACGTGGAGGGGTAGGGGGTAGCTGTCCTGCGATCATTTTGACTCTAAAAAAGGAAACTAGAACTTCTGATTACCAATCAAATGACCCCCTTCCGAGGTTTATACGACCAATTTTTCTATAAAAACCCTATATACCCCCAGTGTATAAAATATAGCCCTTACCCTGAGGGTTGTGAGGGGGGGGTTGTCATTCTCAAAGACATAATTTAAAGACCTTTCAACTACGCTGAACAAAATGGATATCTCAAAATTTTGGTTGGGTGTATCTGGGGAAATGATGGACGTGGAGGGTGGCTGGTTGCCCACCAATCACTTTTGACTATTAAAAAGGGTACTGGCTCTATCAATTACCAATCAAATAAGCCCCTTTCGAGATTTCTACGACTATTCCTTCTATATGATGTGCCCTGGTCTAAAAAAGTAAAAAAATAACTAAAAAATATATATATATATAATTTGTGCCCAAATTGCTCTTTACTTAGGCAGCGGTATTGCACTTCCTTTGGAAAAACTTACGAATACAAGGATACCATAAAGTTTGACAAAAATGCGAAAGTTATAATGAAAACCCAACTCAGAACTTACATTATTACAAAACCTCTATCACGTTCAGACTGTTATATCACAAGAAAATAAGTGAAAAAATAAACAAGGGAAAATTACCTTGCTATTTGTCACAACAACGTATTTCAAGTCTTCCTTCCACAAAGTTTCAGGATACATGCTACTAAATGATTCGTACTCTTTCTGAGACAGGGCTCCATCTTTGTCTCGGTCAAACTTGAGAAAAATACTCGTGAAGAAGTTAAGTCCTTTAGAATTTAACTCTGCGGTAGAACCAGGGGGGATCCTCAAGTTACTAAAAAAAAAAATATATTCAACTGCTATAAAGGTTTGATTCTCATTCTCAGAACTCTAGGCCAACCTGAAATACTTTAATTCGTTATCATCACTTGGATACTACAGTAGAACAGGAATAGTAATGTAAAAAAAGAAGAAAAACACCAACACTTAACACTCGGTAATGCTATCCATTTGTTTTTTCATTGATTCACCACAGCTATTATATATCTAACACCATTACTTAACCCAGAAATTATTTCTTTTTACTTCCCTAGTTAAAACCTGATCACACCTGACCTTGAAGCTCTTTTTTATTTTATCCATCTAAAACGAGCTTATACACCACACTAGAAAGTTCTACATTTTCTTCAGCTAAAAATTTAACACGTGTTAGCATGTGTTTTAGCATAAATTAGAGACATCATTTCCTGCAGAGGGCGAAAGCCGAACGTATTTTCTTCACAGCAACATGATTTCATTCTACTTCATATCGACGAAATGTAAAAACTGGACTAAGGAAAATACTTAGGGAGTACGTAACAAAGTACTTTATCCATGGTTCTTCTTTCTATTGAAGTTTGTCTTGAAACATACTGACTGATTTCCCATCTGTTTATCCAACTTTTTTTGATATTTTGCTTTTTTTCATCTTTTCACTTCTTCATGAAAGTCATAATTGACTTAAATTACAAAGTGAGAGTTTGTGGAAAAGTTCTAGCCTGGGGGCGATTTCGTTTTTTTCCCAGTAAAATACCACAAAAAGGAATTCAATGAGAATACAAAAAGTTTTTTAAAAATCTAGGGGGAGAGAGAGAAAGGCGAATGGAATAAAAAAATCTTGTCACTTATTTTATTGGGCTTGTATCTCAAAAGTTGCTTTTCGAATCATTATTTGCTGTAATACTGAACTCTTTAATTGTAATTAATACATACTACTTATATATTGCAAATTAGTCACATTATGCCACAATTTATTACAAAAATAAAAACTACCTTGGTACCAAATACTCTTTGGTAAGTTCAATATTGTCATCGTATCCAAATTTTCTAAGAATGGTCCATGTAGTTTCGTGACGGCCTCTTTGGAAGAAGAGACAATGCAAAAACAGGAAACCTAAAACGATTTATTTATGATAATGTACATAAGTTAATAACGTTATTATCATTCGTTATTATAACGGATCCCCTAAAAGGCAGGTACATTTTAGGCCAGTAAGAGTTATGCTCCCTGTGCAAGTAATTCGCAGATTATTTTTCAGCAAGTCTACGATTTCAGAGTTTCAACATACGACGACAATCTTGTTATCATTCAACAGCTGAAATTCAGTTTTAGTCATCTATTTAATTACATTTTTTAAAAATAACGTTATAACGTTATTATCATTCGTTATTATAACGGATCCCCTAAAGGGCAGGTACATTTTAGGCCAGTAAGAGTTATGCTCACTGTGCAAGTAATTCGCAGATGATTTTTCAGCAAGTCTACGATTTCAGAGTTTCAACATACGACGACAATCTTGTTATCATTCAACAGCTGAAATTCAGTTTTAGTCATCTATTTAATTACATTTTTAAAAAATTGCCTTGGATTCTATATAGACTGAAAAATACGCTGAAAATCGTCCTTTTTAAGCAAGTTTAGATCATTCTCCGGGAAAAAATTTCAATAATGTCGCCATTTCGGCTCGGTGATGAATATGACAATATAACGATGATGAATCTAATGAATATAACAATATAAATATCTTGTCCTTTCAGATAACAACTCTATGCTTTTCGTAAAGTCGTATGTTTCACTGGAAACATAAACCTTAACATCCCTGAACATGCTAAGAAAAATAATTTTTATAATATCACACAATTTTATGTTTAAAACTTTGTAATTTTTTTAAATTTTATATAGCTATATAAAAAAAGATAATCTCAATATTTTTCAACGTACTACACAAGCCAAAGAGATGGGTGACTTACATAAGCTACCAATACATAAACCTTAACATTCCTGAAGATGTTAATAATTTTATAACTTTATATTTTTATAAGTTTATAGAATTATTATAAAAGTCTATAAACTTATCAAAATTATAAAAATACAAAAATCCTATTTTTTAATGTTATTAAAATTATTTTATTATTATTATTATTATAAAATATTAATTTTATATTTTAAAATTCTTAATTTTTTTTTAATTTTACAAGAAAAATAATAGATATATTTTTCAACATACTAAACAAGCCAAAGAATATGGGTGACTTATAATACTTAAGTCATAGTCATTAGTCATATAGTGACTTATAATACATAAATCTTAACATCCCTGAACATGTTACGAACAATAACTTTTATAATTTTATAAATTACAAGTTTATAAAATTATTAAAAAATTCTATAAAATTATAAAAATCTAAAATATTACATTTTATAATGTTATATTATTTTATATTTAAAATTTTTTAATTTTATAGGTAAAACAATCTAAATATTTTTCAGCATACTACACATGCCAAAGATTATGGGCGACATAGGTGAGTTACCAATACATAGACCTTAACATCCCTCAACATGTTACGAAAAATAAAATTTATATTTCATAATTTTATATAATTTCATATTTTACAATTTTGTAAACTTTTTTACATTGTATATAATTTTATAAGAAAAACTATCTGAATATTTTTCAACAAACTACTGAGTATTGGTGACTTATATAAGTTATCAACAAATAAACCTTAAAATCTCTGAACATGTTAAGAAAAGTTACTTTTATAATCTTATAATTTTACAAGTTTATAAAATTATTTTAAAATCCTGTGAAATTATAAAAATCTAAAAACTATATTTCATAATTTTATATTTTAAAGTTTTGTATTTTTTCTTTATTTTATATAATTTTATAAGAAAAAACAATCTAAATCTTTTTCAACACACTAGACAAACCAAAGAGTATGGATAACTTATAAAAGTAACCCATACTCTCTGATACAAACTGTAATAAACTAGTAATCCCCCTGTAAATAAGCAATATAATACAAATTGAATATTTACCAAAAGAACTATTGCACAAAGAAAACGTATGAGTGGAATTCAGAGGGCTCTGGTGTCGAAGTAAATCATTACACTCCATACCAAAGGCAGCAAGAAGTAACATGTCCCTCATCACAGCCATGCACAGATAAAACTTTTGGGAGAATTAGAAGTAACATTTGATGAGGGAAGGGGAGGGGGGTCTTATATTCCTTAAATACATACAAAAGGGAAACAACACTTGATGCTGTTTCGATGTGGTCGTTTTCCGCTGTTTCATTTAAACCCATAGTTGCTTCAATGCTAAACAGATAATTGCCGTTCTTAAATCAGTTTTAAACATTGGCCCAAATAAGAGGCAAATAATACTCTAACTTCCCTATGAATTTTTGATATGTTTTTAAACAATTTTCTTAGAGAAGGGCTTAGTTTGATATGAAGAGAAAATGAACAAATAATCGAGTTTCGAAAGTATAGCTCAATTCAAAAATTATGTGCGGGTCTAGGCGTCCCCCCCGGAAATTATCTCCGAATAACTCCCTTAGATAATTCCAGATCTTTATTAGAAGGGAAATCGAAAGTTATTTATTTGAATTCAAGTGTATGTACCACTGCTTGTGAATTGGTTGGTAGCTTCCCGCTCTTTTTGTCTTCTGTTCGAGAGTTCAAATATTGGATTGTAAGTAGCAAAATTATAATTAAGAACTTATTCAACAAAACTACTGTTAATCGAAAATTTTGACCAACTCATCAAAATCTTATCCAATATTTTGCATACAATCTAATATTTGAATTCTCAAGCAGAAAACTGAAAAAGCGAAAAGCTAAGCTACCAACATAAAAAGCAAGTAAGGCAAGAAACGACAAAAAATAAGATAAAATAAGAACTTATCTGACCCCTCACCCTCTTCCTTATATTTTAGGCTATTAGCACTGGCAAATAGCACCACTAGGAAATTTTTCCATTGGGAAAGGGAGGGGTGAGTAATCAGGATTTAAATAAGAATTCTTATCATTTCTCCTATTGATACACATTTAGAATGCATTTCCTTATTCCCCAGGTAAGAAGGTTTAAGTCCCTAGTCCTTATTTGGAGGCATCTATAGCACTGGTACTTACGCTTGTCTGACTAGTGTTGTTTTTTCTTTTCAACTGTCGTTTAGACAGCTTGGCTTGACGATTTTGCACAAGAATAAGAATTTTGTTAATCGAGTTTTTTGTGGCATTTTTGCCAGATCACAATTACATTACAATTATTTAACGTTCAACATCCACAATTCAAAGCGTTAAATTAAAAATAAAGCATTTAAAGAAATGAAAGACAACCTTGAGTTCATTTTTGCGGTTCGCATTCTTATTTCGTTTCTTTCTCTGCCTCCCCTTTTTTCATCACCTGTTCCCTCTTTCTCTTTTCTTCCCTTTCCATGATATATGATACGAACTCCTTAATGTATGGTCAAAGCAATTCTATTATTTATTACTACTACTAACAACTTACTGCAGCATCGAGCCCCCTGAGACACGCAGCAGCATTCTTCCTCCACCCCAATCTATTAACGCTTCCCTCTTTACCCCACCTATAAAGTTTCAACCTCCTTTAAATTTTTCCTTATAATCTCTTCCCGTCCCGTTCGGACTGGAAATTCTGTTATCAGACGCATTATTTTGTAATTACAGAAAGTGTGCCAAAACTTGTAAGTGTCCTAGTAATCCAACAGGATACTTGAAAACCAGGTAAGCCTATTTACTCACTTGAAAGGGGTAATTTTTTTTAACAAACTAGATATATATTTTTTAATAATGCCAAATGAGTTGCTTTAAGCTTTATAGCAGATTTGCATAGTTTCAATAATCATATATAGCTGAGTCACGGAGATCAACACGTGTTCATATAACAAGAACTTATACTCATTACAACCTTAAGCCATTGGAAACTTATGAATTTGTTTTAACTGAAAGTTTTAAAAAGAAACACAGACGGTTTCTGCTTGACATCGACCAAATAGAAAAAAAAAACTTGATTCAGGAAAATTCATTGCTGTATTTTCAGAACACTCTAAAATGTTCTATTTGTTTAGACATTTAATAAAACTACAGTTTCCTAAGATGACAGCTTAATTAAACTTTGAGAAAAATTCCACCATCCAAGAAACAATTAATAGAAATAAGAACCAGTTTGTTATGATTAAGTTATTTCACTATGTCTTGTACTCTCCTCATAGTAAAAAGAAAGCCAGGAATAACAATGAAAGGTCATGAATCGAGACACATTTCAAGCATACGCCACATTTAATTTGAAAGAGGTTTATAAATACCTATTAATCTGTCTATGTACATCACACTTTTGACAAAGAGCAAAGATATGACTCAATCATTAATTTAAATTAGGAAAATACTTTCGGTTGTTTAGATCAAAAATTTATATTTTTTTATTACTACTTTGCTAGTCTCTTGAAAGTCTCACTGTTGCTTTAAGCTCTCAACTTTCACTTTTTTTGTCCCTCAACCACATTTAACATTCATTTATTAAAAATAGCTATCTTAGTCACGGCTGACGTCACCACTTATTTACGCTATTTTTAAAAAAAAACATATTAAATGCTAAACGATATATGGTTAGGAAATGTTTTAATGGTGACCTGGCCAGGAATCCAATTCCATTTTCTTGGCCTTGACTTGAGTACAAAAGACCATGCCTTATATAGATGTTTCCTTTGAACACGTAAGTTATTTTCCACTGATGACTTTGTGATAATCAGGAAACGCAATAGATTTTTTTTTTCTAATTTTTGCCGGAAAAATAAATTTTAGCGGTAGAGCAGTGCAAAAGTCTCAAATAAATAAAAATAAATTGCATATTATATAGTATGATAAACATAGATATAATAATATATTAAACATATAATATGATGAATATACAACATAATAATAAATAAAAAATAAATAAAGACAAATAATAATAAATGCAAAATAGATACATTTATTAAAATTTTACTAAAGGCGCATTATCAGGAGAAACAGAACACCTCGTACCAAAATACTGTCGCAAATTGTCACTTAATGCTTTTATCTTTATTTCAGGCACATGAGCTACGAAATAACGGTTTCTTATGAATAAAAATCAATATTTTCAAATTTTCAAGGGGTTATACTTCTTCAAAATTTTGTGACAAACTGAGCCCATAACTGAAGCAAACCTATTCCTTTGTCTCCTAACGAAGAATATGATCTTCGTTCTAACGACCACAAGTTGCTACTCTTCTTTTATCAAATTGATCCCTTACCAGTCGCGACAATTCACGTATTTTCTTTATTTATAGGGATAAACATACTACCATTAACGATTCACCGCAGCACCAAGCCACCTGAGGCCAACACAGCTACCCACGCTTTTCCTCCGTTCCGATCTATTCAAAGCCTCCTTCTTTACACTTCCCATGGAAGTTCATGTTTCCCTTAAATCGTTCTTTACAACATCCTCCCACCCCAGCCAAGAACGACCGAATTGCCATTTAGCCGTAGATGGTTGGCCAAAAAGGACAATCTTTGGAAATCTGTCATCCTTCATCAGGAGAACGTGTCCCAAGTCATCTCAACCTTTCTCTCATTATAGTCCTAGAAAGCAGGATTGAACCATACTTTTGTACAGCCTACTGTTTAAAATACAGTCAGTCAGTCGGGTACCAAAAACAATCCATAGGCAATTTCTCTGGAAAACATAAAGGAAATAACCTCCTCCGATTTTCGGAGTACTCATACTTCAAAACAATATTTGACCTCTGTCACCCCTGTAGCTTCCGATATTCTAATCTTGATTCACAGACTTATCTTCCTATTCCTCCAGACTTTTTTCATCTATGAAAGAATATTTGAGAAACTCATTTACCAAACTATCAGCCCCTGGGGTCTTATTTTCTTTTAATCATTTCAGTACTATAACCAGTTCTTCCTCCTAAAATAAATCTTCCTTCAAATCCAAGCTGTCGCAGATGCTTTCATTTTTCTTTACATCTTTTTTTTTGTAACTATGTCCCAGTTTGGCAAATTCTCAGAATTTTCAGTCATATTCCTTTTTATCTCTTTCCTTATCACTAATTCTGTCCCCGTTCCTATCTTTAACTTGGTCAAGTCCAGATTGACTATTCCCGCTCAATTTATTAATATGTCAGTACACTATTTTACTATTATGCCGTCTAGCAGCATCTTCCAGATCCTCGGCAATTTTATCCATGGCCTCGACTTCACACCTCCTTAGTTCATATTCTAAAGCTTTCTCCATTTTCTTTGCATTCCTCTTACTTTCATATGGTCTATCACCCAGACATTTCCTGTACAAGCCCCTTCTCCTCTTAATTAAACATAAAGCATTTTCACTAATATTCATAGCTGCGTTCCTAACTTTCTTACCTAAGACACCATTAGCAACTTCACAAATTATTTCCCTAAAATTATTCTAATAAGCTTCTACATTGTCAAATTTTAAACTCTACAGTTTAGTATTCAACTGTACATGGAAAGTTTCTCTCAAATTCTCATCCTCGATTCTACCAACGTCATAACTTCCCGGAACCCTTCCAAAATTTCAGCTTTGAATTAGCCATAGACACTGCTAGATGGTGATCTTTACCTTTAACGTCAATAGCAGCATTCCTATATACCCTGATATCTTATATTGATCCTGACAGTCTTTGGTTTACAATAACATAATCAATAAGATTAGCTGTCTTACCACGATGTGAATACCATGTTAACTTATGAGCCATTCCCTGACCAACTACTGTATTGTTTATAACTAGATTGTTATATTTACAAAATTGCAGCAGTCTGTAGCCATTACTGTTTTCTTTCCAACAACAAATTTACCAAGGCTAGGGTACCATCTATCCCTATTTCTACCGACCTGAGCGTTAAAAACTCTTAGTAAAAACACCATATTCTACCTAAGATCCTATCTATTTGTTCTTGTGACTGAAAGTAAAAATCATATGAGGCACTACTATTTCTGTCAGTCAGTTCTGCAGTGACATATGCAACTATAACTGGTACCTCACACTTTTTAGTCATAAGATGAGCGAGTAGCATTCTATTACTAATACCTTCCCAACCTAAACATGACTTAGCAGCTTCTTTATTCATCATGAGCCGTACTCCCTGTCTATGCACCCCATCCTTCCTGCCAGAGTAAATAAATTCTATATCACCTAATTTCATGTTTCCTACCCCCTGAGGTATGAGTTTATGAAACTCATAATAAGTCCAGTTCGAAGCGTCTGAATTCATCAGTGAAAATTTCGATACGATAATTATTTTTTAACATCGTAACATTCCAATTTGCAATTTTCATATTCTTTGAATCATTGATATTATTTTTGGCTCAGTAGCAGCAATTGCCCTAGAACCAGTGTAGGATGGGAACCAACACATCTTCTCAAGTCTACACAGAAGCACTTAAGCTGGCTTAGAACCGGGGAGCAAGAAGTCATTGGGACCTCCAGTATGAATAGAGGCTTTGTACAATCCTGGCCACAACATGGTTTTCAGGACTTGGCGATGATCTTCTATCAACAAGAGTCGAAATCCTGCACCGACAATTTCAAGCCTATTACCCCTGACCCATTAAACATTCATGCCTACAAATATTATGCTACTACGGAGTGGCAGCCCATAGTAGATAAATTAGCTAGGAAGAGGCGAGAAAAAAATATGTTTTTTGCAAAATCTTGGAGAGTGGGAATTTTTTTTTCTAGCAAAAATACCAAAAAGGGTAAAAATACCAAAAAAGATGAAAAAGGGTGAAAATACTAAAAAAGGGGCATTTTTAGAAATTAAGGGGGGGGATCGGTTTTACAAATTCAATTGATGATTTTGTCTCTAAAAGAAATGCAGAAATACGACCTTATTGTTAAATATGATATAAATAAGTACAGATACGTGTTCTTTATCGACGAGGCCAGTTCTTTAATTTCTCCCTTGGGGTATTTTCTAATTCCACTCTGAGACTATAAACTTTCGTTTTGATTATTTGAAAGGTAATAGGATTAAAAAAATTAATAAGCCCTTAGTCTTTCGATCCTTAGTTTCATAGAAAGAAAGGGGTGCGAAGAAAAATACTTTCCAAGGGAAACTTTGAAACAGATTACAAATTTGCTGAGATATTAACATAATTTGTATATAATTCCAAACTACTATTGAAACATATGGCTATTAGACCAAAAATACCACTCTTGATTACGAGACAGAGAATGTATTTGCTTTACTTGCGGGCTCAATTTATCACAAAAAGGTAATTATAAAATCTACAAAATTCAAAACATTGATTTTTTTTTCATTAAAAACCTTTACGCTGTAGCTCAGCCCCCTAAAATAAAAAAAGGAGCAAATGAAAAATTATTTTGGTGTGAGTTGTTCTGTTTCTCCTGTCTGATGGTAGTATACCTTTAGTACTGTCTAAGCATACATTTAACATACAATATCAAAGAAATTTTTTTTCTGCTTTTTAGTCCATTTGGAAACGAGTTAAAAAAATTACATTTATTATTTTTGACTTTTAAGTCTTCCTATTCTAATATCATGAAACAGCATTTACTTTTTTGCAAACACTTGTACATTTTATATTTGTAACTACTATGCCCTCTTGATTTCCAATTGGAACCAGTTTGATTTTGAATTGGATTTTGAGTTCCTTAGAAAATAAAGACTTTTTTCTATGATTCGAGCCTATGTTACCACGGCCACAGGCAAGCGGTCTTGCCACTTGCCTGTGGCCGCTATCAAGTCTTGAGACTAACAAGGAAGAAGCTATCGAATTGCTCCTCTATTAGTTAAAAACTGTCATCCACAAATAGATTGGAATGTATATACAAAAATATGATAATACCTAAGCAAATCTATAAGCTACCTCAAAAGAAATTTACTCCCTTTGAGCGTTTGGTTCGCACCTCTCTTTGCCAATGGATTCTTAAAATAATTAAACAAAACTTCATAGTGTTAGGGTAGAATCGAAAGTCAATTTCAAGGCAGAAAGCGAGAAATAGGCTCGATCAATTTAGAACACTCGTCTGTATGCACTTATATTATTCTTGTTGCGTTTTTATCAATAAGGTTCGATTTCTGCATACCCTTCAGTAACATACTCACCAATTGAATCTTAGAAACAGAAACTCACTCTTTGAGTATGTCTAGACTTGTGCAATATTTGACCAATGAAAAAGTAATTCATTGAGTCAATGACTTTGATGATTTCTTCTTAGACCAAATCATGGTCACTTTTGTCAAATAATAGACTGGAAACTTAAGCTGCTAATACGTCCTTCAACTGGCAAGAAATACGCAAGACTCATCATTACTCCAAGCTCTCGCTCACTAACTTTATAGGAGGGTGTCAGGAACTAATTATTAATCATATTGGAGTAAAACATGACCATGTAAAGCTGTGTTGGCCTCAAGTAGATTCGTTCTACGACGTGTTGTTAGTAGTAGTACTAGCGATTCGTATCTTATCAGAGGAGTGGACCCTAGACATCCCATAAGAATACACTGGACTCAAGTAGGCAAATTGTCAAGGAGTTAATCAGTTTTATAATTCGATTTTCAACCAAACCTTTTAAAGTAATTCCTCCATCTTTAACTCCATCGTTTGTCTGGCTTCTGACAACATTTCGAACATCATCCAGAGCTTGCGGATTTAAGGAGGCTCCGAAACATCGATGTTGAAATACATTCAGCTCCACATCGTTTAATACCATATCGTTGTCCATATCAAATACCTCGATAAGAAATACATAAAAGTATCATACAAATCTTTGAGCCGTAAGGTAAAAAAAGAAGAAATTAAAAAAAAAAAAAAAATCATGTATATTGTAAGTGAAATTATGTCCCAATGACATTATACAGAATGACCCGGGTACAATAAACAATACTATATTCTAAAGACATCAAGGCTCCACTGAGGATCCAAGGAGTGGGAGACCCGCCCTCCCCAAGATTTCTTCTGGTACACTCATTCCATGCCCTTTTTTCTGTTTTTCCCTTTTTTTTTATAATCTTGTCAATCCGGTCAATTATTGGCACCCTTGTCATATTGGCCACCCCCTAAGATTTTACTCTAGATCCGCCTTTGCAAGCCTCTGATGAGCCAATTCAATTTCAGACTTTCCTCTTTCATTGTAGAAATTGCCTCATTCTTTTAAGGACAATTTTCTGGTGTGCATAATATAGATAAAATTTATCTTCTCATACACTAATGTATCAGCAGTGAATTCAATAGCTGAACTGCTCATATTTTTTATTTTGAGAGGAAGAATTAGTAATGGTATGGCCTTCGTTTTTCTTCTCGCACGACAAAAGACTGAGCTTTGCTCAACCTATTAAAGGATTAGAAATTTCTGCAAATATACATAAAAAATAAAAATAAAATCATTTTTCATAAGAAAAAACCACTATTATTCGAAAAGACCTAAGCGCACATCAAATCATTGTGCCAGCAAACCTCATGCTATTACTTTTTTTTAGTTAAACCACGTTTTTTGAAATATGTGACTATGTTCTCATTTGTGACTTATTTCTTTGATTCATTTTTTTCTCCGTTTATCTCGACGTTATGTCGATAAGCTTCAAAACGAGGCGCTCATTTTCTCAACTCCGACTTCAAGCCTGGTTCTTTTTTCCTTTTAACTTACTTTGGGACGAATAATACATGAGTAGGATAACAGACAAGCATGTAGAAAATAAAAATAAACTATGAAAGACAACAGTAAACCGTGCAAAAGCACGTATGCAGGATTTTTTTTTTCGCGAGAGGGCGGAAGAGTAAAAAAAAAATTCTTTAGATAATTTTGGTAAAAAGTGCCCGGAAAATAAGGATTCTGGGGGAGGGCCAGGACCCGAGGCCATCCTCTTGATACGTTCCTGTCCGTGCATATATCTTGCAAGTTGGGCTCCCATCGATTTTGAACTAAGTTTTTATGATTGCCCGGTCGAAGTCAGGATTGAAAACTGGATGTATTAAAGGGAAAATCAATTTTAATATCAGAGATGAACAGTAGGGCAATAAATGGTTTTCTTTTGGTAAGGTAAACTCTTTGAAAAATATCCTACACGTCTATGTTTTCGCCATTTAAATCATCTACTTATCAAGTGCGTTGTTAACGAAGAACGCCCATGATTGGCTTGGATTTTAGTCTTTTTCTTGAACATTTACAAAAAAAAAATGTCGACATAAATGGTGTTTTTGCGTGATTGATTTTTACCGTTAAACAATTTCGAAACAATAATTCCGGAATTAAATTATCCAGAAATTCGTTCGGGCCTTCTCTCTACAGAAGAAAAGAGCCATATTTCAACAAATGATAAACGCCATGAAAATAAAAACTAATTTATTACGATACATATGACTCCGCTGCAAATATTATAGTTGCTAAGCATACTGGGAACTAGAATAGCCGACTCAACGGTTGAACAAAACAGATCAAGACAGTCCTACACATTTAGTGTACGCACCAATAGGCATTCGAAGAAGAAGAAAAAGCCATTCTGCTTCTGTGTTTATGTCCATGGATCAATTACTATCGATTACGGCCCCACCTCGGTTAGGACTCTGGGTAGCTTTTTCGTTTTTTTTCAATATCAAGGATTGCTTTTTGTAACCTTTTCATGTTTTTTCATGGAAACAGGGTCTTTTTAGATCTCTGAGGCACAAACCACAAGTATCCACCATATCTAATATAAAGAAGACACTTGTTTAAAGAATTAAAAAAATTAAATGAGGAGAAAACTTGTTTCGTTTAAAATTAATATTTTAAACGAAGCAGTGGACAAAAAAAAAAATAAAAAAAAATAAAGAGACTTCGAATATTTTCTGCTCCACAAAAGAAATGAATTTTCTGGACAAAAAAGAAATAAATTAAGCTAAATTAAACACAATATATAAAGAAAAACAAAAAACAAAACAACAATCACACAAGCTATATAACCTAACATCTTTACTGTCAAAGACTTCATTAACTATAAGCCATTAAGTCGCAAACTGCATTATAAAGAAATATACTAGAATTTATATTACCACTATTGGTGTGCCACTAATTAATTACCATCTTCATTATGTATCATTTGCGTGCACTCTACTGGACATATATTTAACGTACTTGGTCTAGTGGTACAACAGATGGCTGATACGTAGGACATTGTGGGGCTAAAATCCCACAGATAGCCCAACTTTCGCAGTAAGTTTAATTTATTTTTTGTTTATTACTTTACTGTATATTGTCATGTATATCACTTTACTATTAATTGCTGACATGGAGCGGCAACAAGATTCCCACACTTCCATTTCAAAATTTTAATTCTTAAAACAGGAGTTTTCTAATTCAGCAAAATTTATCACTAGTTTAAAGTTCACAGCTAGCTGGGGAGGGGACTCTTTGTCCCTTTCCCTGAGATAAACTCTCAAACTTCTATGAGAGGATAAATAAGCCTGATTAATGATGGGGCATCTGTGTCCCCTAGCTCATTACTTGCCCACTCTCCCTCCCACATAAAAAGACAATATCTAAGACAATATTCATAGATATTGAACTTAAAATATCGCAAAAGACGATTATGCTTTATCGAATGAAAGTAACACTTGTAGAGCAAAATTTGGTTGCCCCCCCCCCAAAAAAAAAAATAGTTACTGACTGTATATTTTTGTTGTTTTTTTCAAGCGTAGCTCAAAGATACATTTTGTCGGGGCTTTTGGGGATTTTTTTTTTAATTTAATAACAATTATTGACAAAAAACTTAACAGAAGCACATCTTCTCAAAATGCCACTGCTGCATGATATGGAGGAGAGATAACCAAACAAATAAAAAAAAAAACGAAAAAAGAACACTTGACATAAACCTCAGAAGGGGTTTTAAAAACAAAACACAATAACAACATCATATACCCTGCTACCATTCACTTAATACTCCACACTCAACTAATTCCTCAACACACCTCAATAAAAATAAATCCCTACATTCAATGATTTAATACCAATTTAATTTATCAACTAAGCATCCTATTAAATCGATCATTAAAATCATATTTAAAAAAAAATTCATTCTTCAACAGCCTTTTAAATTCACTTAAATTGCTATTTTTGATATTCTCATTGAGCGAATTCCATAGCTTAGCCCCTCTAAAAATAAGAGAAAACCCTGACTTAGACGTAACCAAATTATTAACGTAAAATTTGTTCATTGATCTTGTGCCATGGGAATGAACTTCAAAAACTTGCGTGAACACACTTAGAAAAGAAGCGTAATTAGAAAAGAAATGATGGAGTCACATCTGCAGTCTTAAAACAATCAGGGAATATGCCAGCTTTAAACCAAGAGCTAATTAATCCCAAAAAATCTTTCAAAATTGTTGGTAGAATATATTTTATTACCTTTAGATTTAATTTATCACCTCCAACTGAGCTTGACTTCATACAACGAACAATATTATTCACCTTATAACAATTCATTAGCCTTAAATAAAGTGTACCTGCTGGTAAAAACCTTTCGAAATTTATATCCTCTGGTGGCTGAATATTCGGTGATAGGTTTGACGCGATATTTGAAAAATATTCACAAAACATATGGGAAATTTTCACAGGATCCGCCAAAACATTATTTCCTCCATCTTTAATAACGTAAAATTTACCATCTTGGGGGTCACTAACTACGCTTTTAATAATTTTGATAAGATAGTTTTCTGACAAATGCACTGAAAAACACATTCCCTATCCAAAACCTCCCTCCAGTTACAAAAGAAAAGCTCTTTTAGCCCTGACCAAGAAACTAATTGAAAATTGCCTTTGGAGATTTCCTTTAATTTAGAACAGTCGGAGGGCACACAAAAGACATTCACTCTTGTACAGCTTTCAGAATTTTTTTCACAAACTATTTGTCATACAAATTCATACAATATGAGACTATTTGTCATGCAATATGTCTTACCATAAATATCCTTGTCAGAGCTTTCTTGCACTTTGGCGTTAGCTAAAACAGAAAAATCCAAATTAGTCGGAATGAACTACAATAATGTTTGCAGTGTACTAACAGGCAAATTGGAAAAGACTGATAATAAGATAGATCTGATAGAGAATGAGTGAGAAGGAGAGACACAGATTGGGGAGGGGAGAGAGAGCGGGAGAATGCTCACGAAAGTGTTGGCCTCTGGTTTTTAAATACAACGATATAAAAGATGTCTGCAAAAGAACGTCGGCTTTGAATATACTATAAATCAAATTTATTTATTTGAAAGAAGTAAACAAAACACACCATTTCTTCAGGAGATGCACAATATCGGGGACACGACTACCCTAAGCTAGCCCTACAGCCACTCGCTATGCGCATGAAAATAAACATCATTCATAATTTCCCCATCTGCTTTGTTGAGAACCCTTTGAATTTCTTGTATGAACTATGACATTTTATAAGATTTATTTTTGTAAACTCAAGACTATTCCCACTGAAAAAAGTCAATTTTATGCTCTAACAACTTTACACATGTCATCCTTTTAAAAACACCCTACTTGAACTGTAATCATACAAATACTTGCATTCTGTATGATTTGAGAATCGTAATAGCCCTCCAAAAACCCCAACCCCTACCACCAGCTTATTAGCAATAAGGCAGGAACGCTACATCTTATCTGAACCAGATCGTAAAAGCTTCAAACTGTATTATTAGTGGACCAAAGAAGATCCGTGACCCGGCTTTTCAAGAAGGGTGTTCTTTTGGGCTTTTTCAGGATTTCAGTATTCAGAAATCTTTATAGGGTTTTGGGAATACACAGAATTAAGCAGAAAAATGGACTATAGTGAAATCCTATAAATCCAAAAATTACTCACGTCTTTCTCTTCTGCATTGTAGAGAGGTGCAGTAGGATGCAGAACTGCTTTTTGAGCATAATAGAATAACTCGGATACGTTCTTCAACGTTCTTGCAGAACACTGAAAATGAATAGCTATACATTTTAACTGTTGCAATTGACTAGTTACTGCATGATGTAGGAGACACAGAGGGTAAGTGCTTTGTAAACACTTTTGGCCAATATGCAGATCAGGTAGCAACAACAATCTTGGATTTATGTTTTCTAGAGCTTATTTTTTTAGGAATCTGAAATCGAAGGTTTTTTATGTTCTATGTGTTTTTTTTTTTTTTTTTTTGGGGGGGGGGGTAAATTAATCTCATTATTGAGAAAAGTAAAGGAAATAAGCCTTCATTTTTTGGGCATTAATCCATAGGAAAAATAATAGTTTGAGATTTGACTTTATTGTCAACTGACCGATAATAACTGTCATTTTTAGATTTTGTAAAACTAGCAATCAGTTGGAAGGAGAGGTGGTTATTTCTGTGGAATGTAATGTTATGAAATAAACTTCTCCAAATTGTGAAAATCATACATTGGTTTTGTTATAAAAATTTTATTTAGCAACACTTAACCAAATAATCGACCAAGTTATTGAAAGAAGGAAAAGGTAATTATACATATCTACTATTTTAAACTTTCAATAATTGTTTTATATTGTTTGCTAAAATTAAAGCTTTCTTTTATAGTTCATTATGATACTTTATTTTCCTGATGAAAAACAATTTTTCCTGTCGAATTTCCAGTTACAGACCAGATTCATTGGCTAAAATAGCGTGGTAAGCATAAAAAACTCATCTACAGATAACCATTCTCCAGTTAAAGAAGCCAACTACCCTACCTACTAAATACACATTTTGTTTCCGGACTATCGAACCTCTTTACAAAAAACTTAAAAAATCCATAAAAAATCGTTTATACGCGTTTTGTTACGTTTTTATGAGTCAGACAAAAATATCGAGGGGGGGGGGTTCAAACAGGCAACTCCTCCCCCTGGATAAGGCTTTGCTTGCGAATGTTAAATGTATTTCACAAAAGTTGTATGAGCTTAGAATAAGGAGTGAATTGAAAAATGTCAGTCAATATTAGTACTAAAGATCTTTACTGAAAGGAAAAATTAAATGAAATCTTATTATTTGGAATAAAATTTTAGAAAACATTATTGAAAGGAAAAACAATCCCCACTCAAGCACAAACAAGGTCTATTTTAATGACAAGCACTTTCTTTCATTTGCCGTTGCGCTGTTTGTTTAGGTTAATACATTATCCAGAAGGGACTCTTGAAGGGGAATTCTTGTATACCTGTTATACCAAGAGATATAATGGGTAAATTAAGGGGGATCATTCATTCTACCTTCAACCAAAAATTTTCAAAAACATTTTTCAGATATTTTCATTTACCACAATTATTCCTGTTAATTGCTGTTTAAACTGTACGCATTTCTGTTTTTGATACTTTTTTTTTTATATCTCCTCTGACTTCTACTTGAATTATTCAGCTGGGTTAAAATGAGACATCGTAAGAAATGAGAACATCCGTAAGTTTAAAATGAGACATCCATAAAGTTAACTTTCTGCAGAGCAAGTGGAGTCATTCTAAAGTGGAGATCAAGTCATTGATCAAGTCAAGTGGAGATCAGTCATTCTTTTCAACTAAAAAATTACAGATCTTTAGCTTTTCCAGAATGGCAAAGGTTTGCATTTGCCAACAGTTTTTTTTCCTACAAATTAGACTTTTTGAGTCAACACTAGTATGAATTTCAATTAAGGTCTTCTGAGCAATAAAATCCCGTATATTTCATTTTTACGAAATCAGTTTTCCTGCAAACGAGCACTGTTAATTTCAAACCATTTGCTAATTTTGCTAACGCAACAGACCAATTTACCTATTATGGTAAAATTGCAAAACAAGAGCTCAAGTTAAGGAGTTTTAGTATGCAGAATGGTTCGATAAATAAATTAATTTAGCTGAGAAAACCAGAAACCACAAAAAACCAGTAAACAGAAAACCAGAAACCACAACGACAGAGATGAACAAGGTAAATCACAGCCAGTAAAGAAATAGAAAAAAATACAAATATTTCGGTTGAAACCTCTGCTCTATCGTCCTGCTCTATCGTCCCCATTGCAAGTATAAATCCTCAGGACAATATAATAAGACAAACTTTCAAAATAAAGTTTTTCTACTTTGTTCTACCTTTTCACGTTTTTTCAAGCTAATTTGGTCTCATAAATTATTTATTAATTTATTTTACCAATAGCAAACGAGGTTTCATACTTAATTTGCATAGTACAAGTTCTAACAAGCAATGTAACATCACCAGTCACCACTACAGTAACAAAATACAAGAAGAACTTGTATCGCTCTTAAATTAAAAAAAATGTATACGAAACTAAATAAAATAGAGAAAAATTTGAACTATGTAAATTAAAAACAAAACTACAGGAACATAAAAATAGTAAACAAACTGTTATCTACACCCTTGGGCTGCATTAACAGGACATTACTTTTGTTTTACAAGTGCTATATAAGGCGTCAACTTGATTATGGGCTCATTTTATACAGTGCTTAGTCACTCAAAATGATAGAATCTGACTCATATTTGGTCTAAGGATATGCACAAATACTAAGTTTCTGCACAAAGAGAGTGGTTTATCAACTATAAATGAAAGCAGAAATGTCCTCCTAATTAAAGGTTTTTCAAAAACTGAAGCTAATAGATCATGCATGCTGCACAACTGGTTAAGAAATGCATCCGTTTTTAAGGGTTAGATTATGAATTTGCTAAAGTTCAAATAAAATTCCCAGTTCCTACTTAGTTTATTGCTCTCACCTTTATCCTGACCCCCCCCCCACGGAACTGGATACTCCCCTAACCAACACACGTTTCTTGGATTGGATAAAATAACTCGGTTCCGTCCAGTATGTGCATAAAAAGTGTACTATGTTTGACTAGATTATAAATAATGAGAACTTCCCTATTTTTGTTAATGGTTCAGTAGTAGGTACTAAGGTCCCATCTTGAATATATCTTCCTTGTAAAACTGGTAAAACAATATTTAATTAACTATGTAACATGTCAGCTGAAATAAATGCTTTAAATATGGCCCTGAGATATGCTGTACATAATTTTCCATCTGTTTCCAGTTTAGAAAATATAATTATAATTTATTCAGACTGAATATCAAGCCTTGAGCTCCTATATTCGGCCACAAAATATAAGTTAGACAAAGACACCTTTTATTGTCTAATATTTGCAAATGCAGTTGCTTCTAAGGGTATAAAGATGTACCTCCACTATATTCCTAGCCAATTGGGTATTATCGGTAAACATGATGCAGGTAAAATAGCTAAGAATCTACAAAATATAGTCCAGCCAAGTAGGAGTCCCATCTGCCTAAGAGATGTTTCTCGATGCAGATTATCAGAGGCTTATGTAACAACTAATAAGCCAAATTTTCCGCCATTTCCCACCAAATTATACGCTAGACCGAATATACACTAGAGTCTGTGCAACCTCAAATGCAGGCTTTTTCTTACCAAATCCCAAATGTAACTTGCCTCGTCCCCTCCTGCCCATATGGCAGATTCTGTAACATAAAAAGTTAAAACTATTTTATGACCATTGTCTATTTGAATGTGGTGAAACGCATATAGTGTTCGCTTCAAAATATTTTTTGAAGTGCCTCAAGCACCACCAATTAACACCCTCAGTTAAAATCCTGGTTGGCCACACCCCCACAAAGAGTATTGAACTCAAAATCAGCTCAAGGATAGTTCACTTCCTTGAATGCAAGGAATTACTTCAAGAAATACTGTAGTAAGCTTTCACAGAACCTCACTCCGCTTTAGGATGAAGATAAAGAAAGAGGACTAAATAGTCCTGACTGAAAAGCCCAAAGTTTAAAGAGAAGAAGAAAGAAAGAAAATAAAGAAAGCGCCTCATAATATAAATTATCACACTGGATTTAAAAAATTCATTCACAATTCTGTCAAGCAGCCACAGTTTTTACCTTATGATTTGTCTTAAAGCTTATGGGATTTTTCTGATGAAATTTCTGTGCTTCGGATTTAAATTTAATACAACATTATATATATATATATATATATATATATATATATATATATATATATATATATATATATATATATATATATATATATATATATATATATATATATATATATATATATATATATATATATATTATGAAAAGAGAAATCACAAATGCAACAGCACAAACACATAAAAAAAAAAAGACAGAAGGAGAAAAGGAAGACTGTTTTCCTAAATTAGTGATTACTATAGACCAGCACTTGAATGAGGCCTTAACCCTACTCATCCATACAATCACATAGGTCAAACAGCATAGCCATACACAATCAACCATAAAGAATAATCCATGGACAGGCAGTCATGTCGTCAATAAGTATAAGTCGTCATTTACCAAACAATAGAAAAAATAATAAAGATAAATAATTCAGAGGCAACAACCCAACACAAGGGCTCATCAGGAGAATACACTTGCCTATAGGGTTTCGCCACTTTAAATTCTCTACCCAGCCAAGTGTTGTGGCTACCACAGAATATCAATGGCATCCCCGTGTCAGGTACCACCCCCAAAATACATGCCTATGAAAAAAAAACAGCAAATGTAAAGCAACCAAGTAACACCAAAACAAGCTTATCCTGTTAATATATCCTTCTTTTTAGCAACAACAGGTAAACTAAATATGATGAATTTTACCAAATCACAAATATTAACACATTGCAAAAAAAATTGAATGAACTAAACATTTATAGAATTCATCTTTACATAATTAGATTCGAAAACGCTTAGCTGTTTCGATTTAGCTTAAAGGCTTACTTTTTGCCGCATATATATATATATATATATATATATATATATATATATATATATATATATATATATATATATATATATATATATATATATATATATATATATATATATATATATATATATATATATATATATATATATAAAGCCTCTAACAAATGGTTCCTTGCGCATAATATTAAAACTAAAGTTAAACAACTTTTTTAAATAGTTAAACAATTGTAAAATAAAAGTTTAAAACAAACAGATATTAACCCGTACCAGAGCAAAACAACCGAAAGAACTCTTTACATAAAAAATGGCTATTGGAAATATTTACCAAATTTATTTCTAGTTTAAGTTTCCTGATTCCAGTTTCTTTAAAAAAGAAGGAACATTTTTATATTTTAACGCAGATAATGTATTTGAAAGGCACCATCATCACATCACATTTGGTGAAATATTAAAAGTGTGTATCCAAAACTGTTTTTTTTTCAAGTATGATTTTAATGCAATGCGTTTGCATTATATATATATATATATATATATATATATATATATATATATATATATATATATATATATATATATATATATATATATATATATATATATATATATATATATATATATATATATATATATATATATATATATATATATATATATATATTCCAGTTTCTTTAAAAAAGAAGGAACATTTTTATATTTTAACGCAGATAATGTATTTGAAAGGCACCATCATCACATCACATTTGGTGAAATATTAAAAGTGTGTATCCAAAACTGTTTTTTTTTCAAGTATGATTTTAATGCAATGCGTTTTTATATATATATATATATATATATATATATATATATATATATATATATATATATATATATATATATATATATATATATATATATATATATATATATATATATATATATATATATATATCACTAAGAGAAAACTTAGTGAGGCTCTCACTAAACTTTCTATGACTTCTAGTTTCACAGAATAGCCACTGAAAAAAAAATTGTTTATTAGTAAGTGAAGAAGCCCAAGGAACGTGTTTGATTCCAGATGAAGAAACTATCAAAATGCATGCCTGATTAGTAGCCGCATTGTAACTCAAAATGTATATTTTTTTACCTCTATACAAGTTTCAACTTCTTGGTATTCATTCATAATCGGCATCACGGCATCAAAGGTAGAGTAGTCAACTATATCACATTTATTACCAACTAAAATAACAGGCTTAACATTCAGACTGTTTTGTTTTTCCACGTCGTGAAGGAATGGTAACCATTTCGAGGTCACTGCTTCCAAAGTTGTTTCATCATCTACGCTATAAACGATACAGACTACATCAGCGCGTTTAACCTCTTGTATCAGCTCATCCTGACTCTGCTCAGCAGCTAAAAAAAAAGAAGAAGAAATTACGGACAAAAATGGAAAGAGATACCAACATAGAGCGTCCATTAGCCATTGTACCATGGCAACTAAACATAATTATTTTATTTGCAGGATTGCAGTATACTACGACACAGTTCACTGAACTCTAGCATACGTTTTAAAATCAAACCTTGTAAATGCTTGATAGTGGAAGATTAAAATGATATGGTACGTCAGATCAGTTGATACAGTGTTTCTCATTGAATTTTAATCTTCAACCTATCCAGAGAAACCTAAGAAGCCGGCTTCCAGCCTGTTAGCAAAACGTCGTTTTTGTCTCCTTTTTTTATGCTTTCCTGGGCCTTTGGCCCTAACTAGCATAGCCCAAGTCACCTCCCACATAGGAGTAGGCAGTTTGGCCTTTCAGCCCTCATGTATAGCCTGACATCACCTGACTCTACCTCCTACAGTCGGCAGCTATGATGTATAGCCCTTACAGGCTTCTTATCATGTCACACATCTGTTTTTTCTTTGTTTTCTTTTCTTTTAGCTTCAATTTTGCCAATTCAAGTAGCCTTTATCCCTTCTAATGTTTCCAAAATTACTCACTATAGATTTCCTGTCTAGCTTAATTAGTTAATTTTTAGTGTACATACAAAAACACGCATATAAGCACCTTATCTTACATATTTACTGGCAGAAGGACTAGTTATTTAGCTAGCAAAAAATATAGCTTTGTTAGCCTTATGTTAACAGTTTCGGCTTGCTCTGGCCTACTCCCTTCATAAATGATAGGCTTGGGCATTGAGCCTAGCAATTCTGATTCGCAAGCAAGACTTATATTGCGTTTGTCATGTATGATAATAATTCAAAATAAATTAACCCTTTAAGACAATAACCATGCCTGTTGAGCTTAAATCTTCCTGGAGTCCAGGCAAATCTTACTCTTAATGACAATATTTTGAGCAAAATTGCCAGGAAGTTGATCTTAAGGCGATTTGGAGAAGACTTTAAACATAGTCCACTATGGAATGAGCTAGGAATAGACCAACTACAATACAAATATACTATATGTATAGGTACTATTTTTCAGACCAAAAAGCTATATAGAATATATAGCGCAAATTGTGTCCTGAAAAAAGAAGACAAAATCCTGACCACTATTTGAGCATACAAACCTGAAGAATCCACAATATGTGTAGGGACATTTTCTGGAGTTACATCTGCGGGTATGGTGATTTCTTCAGCTTTGCTTGGGACATATTCGGCAAACTCTTCACTAACAAGGCTCAATATTAGCGAGGTTTTCCCAACTCCTCTTTCGCCAACTAACAAAATTCTCACGTCTTTGGTCCTTCCTTTCATTTCACCTGTAATTGAAAATAGATAATAAAATCAAACAGCATTCATTTGATCTTTTTTTTAAAAATTAGAGTTTTAAACTCAAATTTTCAAAACTAAAAATTGTACCAAAAGAAAGTTCACCTTTTAAGGTGTATAGATCATAATCATAGAGTTTATCTGCTATAAAGCCACCTCAAGCTGGCTCAAGTATTTTGTTACAGTATAAGCATCAGGGAGTTTGAATTACTCTTAATGGTGATGTCAACTCCAAATGTTTATTTACACTGCCTACTTTTACTGTTCTTAGATTTTTTAAAGATATTCTTAATTAACAAAGCGCTTTCTATTAAATATATTGTTTAGTAGCAAGATTTTAAGAGCAATAAATTTTAATGTTGATTTCTTTTCTGTATAGCATACTTTTTTTTAACATGTTTTTTTTTCTCATGATACCCAGCACACCCAGCGCCCAACATGCCACATGACATTATTGCCGAGTTTTATCACCAGGTTTTTTACACCTGTTGAATTTTTACTAATAGAAGCCTATAAATGCCTCAGATGGGAAAACACCATCAGGGAGAAAGCTCCAAATCATTGTACAGTGCTGCACAAAGCTGTTTTTCCAGTACCTTTACCTGGGTACTTATTTATTCAGGTAATAAAAAGGACCTTTGTAACTACACGTTTGTATTGGATAGAATTGTCAAAAATTTGCAACAAGGGCAAATGAGTTCTTACGCATACAGGAAACAGCAAGCGAAGAGCACTAACACTCGAGATAATAGCTTAAACAATATATATATATATATATATATATATATATATATATATATATATATATATATATATGTAAAATGTATAAAAAAATAAAAAATGTATAACAATCCTTCTCTGGAAAAATAAGAATTTTTGTGGATAGCGACTTTAATGTTCACATACAATTTAAATTTCGTTGCATAGCTTCTATCTGAGATTGCTCTAATTTTTGGGTAGTTTAGGCCATATTTCTAAAATTGTCCGAATTTTCGTTAGCTAATTGCTTTTGACAACCAACATGAAAAGTCATAAATGTTGCATACATAGGATCAGCAAATAAAATAGATTTTGTTGATACAAACATTTTAATCATAGTTTAATATAGCATATACTCGGTGTCAAGCATGATAATCATCCCACAAAAATTACATCACTTTACATATTTTTCAGGAGGAGGGAGAGGGTTGAGAAATGAATGTTAGGGTAATCATTTTAACAGTTTGACACGCCTAGCACGTCCAGAAACACCAAACTCGCCAAATCACTGAACACCTCCCCCCAATTCTCCCAAAGAGAGCGGATCCAGTACGGTTATGTCAATCACGTATCAAGGACATTTGCTTATTCTATCCACCAACCTTCATCCCGATTCCTCCACTCCAAGTGTTTTCCAAGATCCCCCCCAACTCCCCCCAATGTCAAAAGATCTGTTCGGGATTTGAAATAAGAGCTCTGAGATATGAATTCCTTCTAAATATCAAATTTCATTAAGATCCGATCACCTATTCATAAGATAAAAATACCCCAATTTTCACGTTTTCTAAGAATTCCGGTTTCCCCCTCGAACCCCCCCCCAATTTCACAGGATCTGGTCGGAATTTAAAATTAGAGCTTTAAAGCACAAGATTTTTCTAAATGTCAAATTTGATTAAGATCTGGTCACCCTTTCATAAGTTACAAATACCTCAATTTTCAAAATTACCTCCTCCCCCCCAACTCCACCAAAGAGAGCAGATCCGGTCCGGTTATGTCAGTCACGTATCTTAGACAGGTTTTTATTCTTCCCATCCAGTTTCATCCTGATCTCTCCGCTTTAAGTATTTTCTAAGATTTCTGGTCCCCCCCCCCAATGACACTGGATGCAGTTGAGATTTAAAATAAGAGATATAAGTTACGAGGTCCTATATATATATATATATGTAAAATGTATAAAAAAATAAAAAATGTATAACAATCCTTCTCTGGAAAAATAAGAATTTTTGTGGATAGCGACTTTAATGTTCACATACAATTTCAATTTCGTTGCATAGCTTCTATCTGAGATTGCTCCAATTTTTGGGTAGTTTAGGCCATATTTCTAAAATTGTCCGAATTTTCGTTAGCTAATTGCTTTTGACAACCAACATGAAAAGTCATAAATGTTGCATACATAGGATCAGCAAATAAAATAGATTTTGTTGATACAAACATTTTAATCATAGTTTAATATAGCATATACTCGGTGTCAAGCATGATAATCATCCCACAAAAATTACATCACTTTACATATTTTTCAGGAGGAGGGAGAGGGTTGAGAAATGAATGTTAGGGTAATCATTTTAACAGTTTGACACGCCTAGCACGTCCAGAAACACCAAACTCGCCAAATCACTGAACACCTCCCCCCAATTCCCCCAAAGAGAGCGGATCCAGTACGGTTACGTCAATCACGTATCAAGGACATTTGCTTATTCTATCCACCAACCTTCATCCCGATTCCTCCACTCCAAGTGTTTTCCAAGATCCCCCCCAACTCCCCCCAATGTCAAAAGATCTGTTCAGGATTTGAAATAAGAGCTCTGAGATATGAATTCCTTCTAAATATCAAATTTCATTAAGATCCGATCACCTATTCATAAGATAAAAATACCCCAATTTTCACGTTTTCCAAGAATTCCGGTTTCCCCCTCGAACCCCCCCCCAATTTCACAGGATCTGGTCGGAATTTAAAATTAGAGCTTTAAAGCACAAGATTTTTCTAAATGTCAAATTTGATTAAGATCTGGTCACCCTTTCATAAGTTACAAATACCTCAATTTTCAAAATTACCCCCCCCCCCCAACTCCACCAAAGAGAGCAGATCCGGTCCGGTTATGTCAGTCACGTATCTTAGACAGGTTTTTATTCTTCCCATCCAGTTTCATCCTGATCTCTCCGCTTTAAGTATTTTCTAAGATTTCTGGTCCCCCCCAATGACACTGGATGCAGTTGAGATTTAAAATAAGAGATATAAGTTACGAGGTCCTTCTAAATATGAAGTTTCATGAGGATCTGATCACTCCTTCGTAAGTTAAAAATACGTCCTTTTTTCTAATTTTCATAATTAACCCCCCCCCCTCCAACAGAACGGATCCGTTCCAATTATGTAAATCACGTATCTAATACTACTGCTTATTTGTCCCACCAATTTTCATCCTGATCCCTCCAATCTAAGCTTTTTCCATGATTTTAGGTTCCCCCACCCCGACCTCCCCCCAATATCACCAGATCCGGTCGGGATTTAAAATAAGAGCTCTGAGACACGATATCCTTCTAAATATCAAATTTCATTGAGATCCGATCACCCGTTCGTAAGTTAAAAATGCCTCATTTTTTCCAATTTTCCAGAATTAACCCCCCCCCCAACTACCCCAAAGAGATTGTATCTGTTTCGGTTATGTCAATCATGTATCTAGGACTTGTGCTTATTTTTCCCACCAAGTTTCATCCCGATCCCCTCACTCTAAGTGTTTTCCAAGATTTTAGGTTTCCCCCTCCAAACCCCCCCCCCAATGTCACCAGTTCCGATCGGGATTTAAAATAAGAGCTGTGAGACACGATATCCTTCTAAATATCAAGTTTCATTGAGATCCGATCACCCGTCGTAAGTTAAAAATGCCTCATTTCTTCTAATTTTTCAGAAATAACCCCCCCCCCCCCAACTACCCCAAAGAGAGCGGATCCGTTCCGGTCATGTCAATCATGTATCTAGGACTTGTGCTTATTTTTCCCGCCATGTTTCATCCCCATCCCTCCACTCTAAGTGTTTTCCAAGATTTTAGGGTTCCCCCTCCTAACTCCCCCCCAATGTAACCAGATCCGGTCGGGATTTAAAATAAAAGCTCTGAGACACGATATCCTTCTAAACATCAAATTTCATTAAGATCTGATCAGCCGTTCGTAAGTTAAAAATACTTCAATTTTTCTATTTTTTCCGAATTAACGGGTCCCCCCACTCCCCCCCCCCCAGATGGTCAAATTGGAAAACGACTATTTCTGTTTTTTTTTTAATGTTCCCTTCTGGAGAAATTTCCCAGTGCCTCATTTTTACAGTAGAGCTATTTCTCATGGTTTTATACTTACAAAATAAAGATTATGGGTGCATGTATAGAACAACAACTTTCAAGAAGGAGAAATGTTAAAACAAAAAAAACACAGGTATTTTTATATTGCTAATCTTATGCTCTTTCTCATGGTTAAAATGATATTTGTGACAATCATACCTCCCCCCCACCCTCTTAATGGTTTCATATATACCCATAGACTATATACATAACTAACATAACAATGATGCTGCAGGATTCTTTATTTCTTTCATTCTCCTTTTCAATATAATAGTCATTACCCTGACCATGCACCCTACTTCCCTCTCCCTAATGGACCCTTACATAGCCTAAATAATAGATATCATTATTTATTGAAAACCCATCTTCATAAAAAAAAGAAAATGATGGAGCACTACAAAAAAAGCAAAAGAGCAATATACAACTATGAAAATGTAACTAATGTAGAAGAATTTGGTTCCAAAGTATGTTTTAAAATCTTATAGTTGTTTTTTTCTATAAATTTAGCAACAGCTATAGTAAGATCTGCCATATGAGGACTATTGATGAGCTTTCAACCACATATCCAAATTTGATATCTCAGTAGGTATTTTCCAAAACAGAAAAAAGCGGAACAGAAATCAATCAGCATTTGTAAGAATCTTTCACAAAAATGCTATGTATATTGCACCCTTATCCACCATATGCACCACTTATCTACCCTTATGCACCATATACAATGCCATGTTGAAAGCCAAATTGTTGTGGCGGCATGCAACATTTTTTACTAAGTTCTTTATCAACAGTACTTCATAAAGCTTGCATAAACTGGTTGATACAGTTATGGGTCTGAAAGATGTGCATTGATTTCAGGTTTTTTTTTTCTTGAAATGTATGAAAGACCTGTCACATAGAATACTGATGGAACCAAATCTGGTGTAAAAATCATTTGCAGTAGCAACATGAGATTTCTAAAAGTGTAGGACCACCATTTTTGATAAGTAGAGCTTGAATTCCATCCATACCTTGTCACAGCTTTCTCTTAAGGCACATAATAGCATCAACTGTAGATTTATAGATATTATATAATTAGTCAAGGAATATATACACAAATTGGTCAAGCTCTTCAATATAAATGTGTTCAAGTAGATGGTCTGGTGGAGAGAATTTCACCTCACAGAAAGAATACTAATCAGATAAAGGAACATTAGAAGTAGAAAAGGAAGTTTTGTGGATCCTTGGACAGAGCAACAACCAAAGAAAATGGGAGTTATCTTTGTTATCTTTGATTTTTTGTTCTGTCAGTTCTATGATTTGCTTGGGGTGATTCTGAAATTCCTTAGCAAACTTCTTCTTTGTTGTGATACAGATGGAATTAACAGGACTGGACTTAGGTTGGTCACATTCAATCCATAGATACAGCCAAAACTTTACTGAATCACACGATTGGGAAAAACTTTGGTTTTCCTGCCACTTAGTCTTAAATTGCAGCTTGGAGTACTCTGTGGATTATTTTTTTGTGAAGCTTCAGAGTTTATGGACAAGTTATTTTTGGTGTCGTTCAGTTACCAGGTCAACTTGGATGATCAGTAGCTTCCCAGTCAAGTTTGGAAGCCACTCTTTATCATAGGAGGCAGTAGGAATGACACCCTTTGAACTCTACAAGAAAAAGGATCAGGTCCCAGCAGCATCTAAGCCAGTGAAACAGGATGATAATGCAGAATTACTAGCCTTAGACCTGATTGATGTTATTATAAAAAGAGTTCAAAATCAGAATCACATCATAAGTGAGGAAAAAGTGCTGATTGGTCAACTTGGAGAAACCAACACAGCATATTCAGCCATCATAATGGACACCACAAAAATGATACTGAGCAGCAACAATTTACGACAATACAGGCTAGGAGACGCCACGAAATTCCCCATATTCCATAGTATAGGCGCAATGACTGAACCACTTCAATTTGTAATTGCTGGAAAAGTCTTGTGGATTGTTATAATCACTAGCTCAAACCAAGCCATGGGAAGTAGAAACCAAAACAGATAATTCCTATGCAATTCAAAACGCCCCTCTTTGACCCCTTTTTAAGGAAAAACCCAAAGTCAAATGCCCAAATGCCAAAACAACTGTGCTTTTATTTAAAAAAATAATCACTATAAATGGGGATCAAAATGCCAACTCAGTCATGAAGAAATACTGCAACCAAGATCACCAAACAATTAGAGGTTGTCTCATTGCTCCAGGAAATCGCAGAGGGATCCATCCTGAAAAGTATGAAGAATTCGCAGCAGGTGCTTGCAGCAGGGGATTATGCTACAATTCATATCATGCAAACGTCAAACTTACCCCAAATCCAAAAACTGACCAGCATACAACAAAAGCATAAGAAAAACTGGAGACAAGCCCTAGACCGTCATGCACCAGAGACAAAAGAATTAACCAAATGAAGGTCACAAGTTTTCTACAGAACTGGCTCAGATACCACCAGGGTTTTCTCCAACAACAAAATGGTTGGAGAAACACAAGAACAGACTCTCACCAGCACATTTGAACACAAAATCACAGCCAAAGGCGCAGCTACTGGATCTCATCCCATTCAACTTACCAGCAAAGGGAAAGCTTCCCAAACAGTCACCAATCAACAGGGAGACCTTATCTAAGAACAGCCAGGAGTCTAGTATGGAACACACTTGTTTAAACATGGAGACAATAAAAACTAGTTCAAAATACATCACTATCACTTTCAACTCAACAGCACAATCTAAGACTGGAGACTCCTGGTCCTTCTTCCTGCAACTTGGAAAGAGGGAAAAAGAAAACAGGTTTTGATACAAGGCCAATCCAATCTTACTGTTTTCCAACAATATCCCTGTCAAATATTTGATCCCTCAACAGCAAGGCAGAGGATATGGATGTTTTCCTAAGGAAACATGACATTGACATCATATCCATGACAGAAACATGGATCCCGTCTCCTACTTTGGCCATGATTGATGGGTATTCCTGTTATATTTCCCCAAACTGAAGCACATCAGGAGAACCCTTTACATGTGGTGGTGTTGGTTTCTGCTACAAAGAAAATATAGCTCATAGGATTCTGGATGTTGTGGTGCCAGAGGACCATGGCATCAAAGTTTTGTGGCTATAGGCACAACCAAAAGGCCTACTCATCAAGTGTCATCGTTGATACATGCCACAATATATTTCCCATCAAGTGAGTAATATTGGCTACAACTAGTGGAATACCTTCAACAAAGTGGGAACTTCATCAGAACAAAATATCCATAAGCTGGAATATTTCTTTGTGGGGACTTCAACAACCTGAAGCCAAACTGGATCAAAAGATTTACAGCCCTTCATCAAATAGTTAAAGTGGAAACACAGGGAGAAAACACCTTTGACTTCATCTTCACTACATTTGGTGATTTCTACTTAGATCTTTCAGCAGAAGCACTGCTCTCAACCAGTGACCATGCAACAGTTATATTACAACCAAAGTAAACAATGAAACCTAATAAGCAAACCAAGTTCAACTACCGTCCAATTACAGAAGAAGGTATAATTGGCTACAGAGAATGGCTCAACTCAATAGGCAGGTGCTGCCTTTTTGAAAACAAAGACACAAACAGCATGACCAAACTCCCTTATAAACAAACAATTCAAGAATATTAATGATTATTCCCTGAAAAACAATTTAAAATTAGGGCATAGAACAAACCATGGGTTACTTCAACAATTAAAGCAGCAATGGTAGAGAGATATGCTTTATGAGACAAAGCTACACTCCCAGAAATATAAATGGAAGAGAATTATAGTAGTTGGAGCAATGAAGCAAGCTAGGTGTCTGTATAGACACCATATTTTCTCTAAGTTGTCGTCACTCAGTGATGCAAGGAAGTCCCATTCAACCAACCATTGAGACAACACAAACAGAGGTATAAATTCACAGATGATCTTTCGCTAAGCCTACTGCACTTCCTGTCACAAATGCCCAGTCAACCCCTGGTTGTAGAGCTTCAACATCAAGCTGATCAAGTGATACTCCAGCTAAGTCTTGAGAAAAGTTGTGTAATGTGCGTAAACTTCCAGAAGAAGAAAAGCATAGGCGAATCTGCACCTCTCCAAACAGAGAAATCAGTAAAAATACGACAAACCATGGATATCTCCAGCTATTAAATCACTAATAAAAGAGAGGTCTCGCCTCTACTCCCGTGGTGATATTATCAACGGCAAAAAATTGCGAAATCAAATAGTCTCTTTGGTAAAGAAAGCCAAAGCTCGCTATGGTCGTGAAACCATGCCCTCCCAATTACTTACTTCAGACCCTAAAAAGTGGCACAACGCTGTGAAAAAAGTGGCCGGCCAAGCTTTTGACAGCAGTGTTAAGATCAGCAATGATGGTGGGTCCTTAATCAGTGCAGAAGAAGTGAGTGAATTCTTCACCAAGATCTGCACTACCTATCCAACTATTACGGCTCATGAAAAGTCCACCTTACTTGAGAAATGTGAGCCTGAGAACAACATAATAGTCAGTGAGTTTGACGTTTACATGGAATTACGGAAGATCAAACCGAATACATCTTCATACCCTGGTGAATTACCTGCCAAACTGCTATGTGAATATGCAGCCTTCATAGCATTACCACTGTCCAGCATCATTAACGAGTGTTTTGCTTCTGGCTATTTCCCGTCACAGTGGAAAAGGGCCTATATTAGAATTATTCCAAAAAAGCGCACCCCTATTGCATGCGACGATCTCCGCCCGATCTCACTTACACCTTGTTTGGCGAAAGTAACTGAGGCCTTTATACTCAAGTTTCTTCTGAAACAAATTCATGGGCGTATTGATAAATTCCAGTACGGTGGACTCCCCAAGTGTAGTACTACAATCTACCTAGTACGGATGTTTGACTGTGTCCTCCAATGGCTTGAAAAAGGTAGCTGTTTTCGTCGACATCTGTGCAGTGGATTCCCGAAAGGCCTTTGACCTAATCCGCCACCTGACTGCAGGCATGAATCTCCGGGAAATGGGGGCCAAACAGCACACCCTTGGCCTTGTACTTGACTTCTTAACTGGCCAAAAATAAAAAGTCTTTGCACTCCACGAAAACGATTCAGATTCATCATGGTCAGATACTTCTTGTGGGGCCCCACAAGGCACAAAATTAGCTGGGATAATTTTCCTGGCTGTAATTAATTCCCTGCTTAATCATCACGACGACCGTTACAAGTTTGTAGATGATCTGTCCATAGAGCTCGCTTACCTGGTCGAAAACACTATCATAACAAAGCAGTTTTCAGACCAGTTATTTGATCAGCTAAAGACCGAATGCTCAAGTCATGATCTGCCCATTAACAAAGCCAAGTCGAAGATAATTCGCTTCAACCCTCTGAAGCGGAATATAGATATGCCTCTAGTCCCTTTCCCAATTGTGAACAAAATAAAAATCTTAGGAGTAACTTTCACTAGTGACTGTAGTTTCAGTGCCCATATTAATTTAACCATCCACAAGGCTAATGCAAGCCTTCAGACACTTACAAAAATGAGGCGTTTTGGGTGTGATACTGAAAGTCTTCTCCATGCCTACATGTGTTATGTTCGCCTGTTGCTCGAGAACGCGTGCCCGGTGAGGGGTCCATCTGCTATCTGCACAGCGTACCTATTACGCGACATAGAGTGCGTCCAGAAAAGAGCAGCAAGGATTATACTCCGAAACCGTGACATACCTTATGATCAAGCCCTCGCTAAATTAAATTTATCTCCACTTAAAGTCCAGCTTGAACACCTTATTCAGCAATTTGGAAAATTCCGTCCTAGCCAATAAGAGCCACCAATCAATACTACCCAAAACAGCCCCTCCCAATAGCCGAACTCAGTTACAAAATAAACTTCTACCCCCTAAAGTACGAACGAATCGTTACGCCAACTTATTGTGCCTTTCTTCACATCATTTTTTAATACTGAGCTGTAGAGTGTGATTTTTGTTTAAATGTATGATTTTTTTTTAAAAACTGAATTTAGCTATGCTATGATAGTTTTTAAATATACTGCTCTCTCTCTCTCTCTCTCTTGTTCAGAGATCACCCAAGCCAGACCATAGCAAAAGCAGCTGGTTTTCTAAAATTCTTCACGAATTTCAGAAGGTTTGGAATAAGCAAACAACTGGAAACAATTCAGAAGTGAGCCTGCAAAATGATTCTTGGGCCAATTTACAATAACTATGAACAAACCCTGAACAAACTCAATCTCCCAGCCCCAGATGAAAGGAGGTATGAAATGCTGGTGAAGTTAAGAGTTGACATCCTGAAGTCCTCAACACACCAAAAATTCACAAAAAAAGGTTGGCAACTCTGAAAGAGGGAAAAAAACCATTAAAATGCCTGCCTACACACCTGACAACAAGATTTTTCAACTCCTTTGTGCCCTACTATGTCAGGTGTTACAAAAAGTGTCTTGAAGCTGAGGTGATGGCTCATCATTTTTTTATGTTGTCTTTTTATAGTTTTCTTTTTTTGTGTTTTTGTTTGACAATACTGATGCAATTGCAGTGTGATAAAGGTAACAAATGAAGATTATTATTGTTAAGACTGATGACTTTAGGGAAATGAGTGGAAAGAATATGGTTAATCAGCCCCATGATTAAACTAGCACCAGCAGCAGACTTTTTAGGATGAGAACTGAATATTGATTCATTACCAATAGTGATTCCAAGATTTTGCTCAATATTTACAGAGGAAAGTGTGTGACATGAGAAAAAGGGTTCATTTTGCCAAAGTGAATGATATGGCACTTGACAACATTAAATTTAAGAAACATTGATCAAGCCCATTGATCAAGTAGTCCAAGATTATTTTGTACAAGGGCATGATCTTCACAGGACAAGGCTGGTTCAATGAGCTTCAGGTCATCAGCATAGAGTTAGTTTACTGCTGATAATGGAAGGAGCATCACTGATGACAATCTTAAGAAGTAAAGGACCCAAAACACTTCCCTGAAAAACTCCACTCAAAACATGCTTAGACAAAGAAAGAATATTGCTACCATAGTTGTCAAATAACTGAACACATTGAGATCAAATATAAAAAAAAAATCAAGGATTCAGAGCAAAGACTTCTCTTCAAGCTTGACACCATGTAATTTGATTTCAATTTACTAGGGACAAACTTTGTCAAAATCTATAGAAAAGTCAATCAGATCCATGTTAGCAAACACCCCAGTATCAAGTAACTTAGTGATATGGTCATATGATTCAAGGAGGTTGGTATGAACAGATCTCCCAGAACAAAAGCCATGCTGTGAGTTGTGCAAGAGATTATTTTCTTCAAGATGTCTGATAACTGGAGAAGTGATTTATCTTTCAAGAACCTTAACAACTGCTGATGTCATGCTAATTGGTTGGTAATTTTTGGAAAGGTCCCTTCTACCTTTCTTAATTAGCAGAAAGATGTAGGCTGTTTTCCAATCCATACACAGTCTGGAAAGATTTAATGATAATTTGAGCAGTAAGGAAAGAGGTTGACACAAGACTGTTTGAAATTGATGGAGTATACAAGGATGAATACTGTCTGGACCAGCAGATTTATTCAATTTGAGGAATTAAGTTCCTTTATAAAAATTGTATCATTAATCAGAATAAGTTCCATATTATGTTATACATCATACACAGGAGGTGGAGAAAAAAAACAGATGTAAATTGTTGGATGAAAATTTCAACTTTCAGCTCAGGATCAGCAACTGACTGACTATCATGCAGGATATCAGGGACTGTGCCTGAGGTTGACACAAGACTGTTTGAAATTCATGGAATATACAAGGATGAATGAGGAATGTAAGTTCCTTTATAACTATTGTATCATCAATAAGAATAAGTTCCATATTATGTTATACATCATACACAGGAGGTGGAGAAAAAAAAACTGTAATTGGAGGAAAAAACAGATGTAAATTGTTGGATGAAAATTTCAACTTTCAGCTCAGGATCAGCAACTGATTGACTATCATGCAGGATATCAGGGACTGTGCCTCCGCTATGACATTTTTGAGAAACATAACACCAGAAATATTTAGGACAATATCCATAGCCAATAGTTCCTCAAACTTTCTCTTCAACTGCTTGATAGGCTTGGTTGTCTGGTTACAAGATATTTTGAAGAGTTGATAATCTTCTGAAGTTTTCTTTTCCATGTAACAATTCTATGCTAGATGTTTTCTATTAATTAACTTACTTGTTTCAGTAGTTACAAAAGGTAGACTTTTGCCTGTTTAGCCCAAAAAATTCTGGCGCAAGACTTTTTGGCATGCAAAATTACAGTTTTCATATTTCATCAGCTCTCATCCATATCATTGGTGATAAGTTTTTCTCAATTGATATTGGCAAGTCTTTCAGAGAATAGTTTGTAACTGACATATTGTTGCTGCTTGGAAGAGGATTGTTTAGTAAGGAAAGAAAAATCTGATATAATTACAGCATGGTTGCTATTACCAACAAGTGTGGTTGTTCATTCATTATTCATCACATTCATAATAAGAAAGTCAGGATTACTAAGAATAACCACATCAAGAGTGTTGGAAACTTGACCTTACCTGATGTGAATTGGTTGTGAAATTGTTTGACTGAGGTAATTATCAGAGAGAGCAGACAAAAAAGGAGAATCTCTAGTGGAAAAACCAGATCCATCAATCCACTGGATTTCAAGAAGGTCAAAGTCCCTCAGAAGGACATGATCATAGCTTGCAAAATTGGACATCACATGTGATAACATAGCAGCCAAATTAGATTCAGAGTCCAAAGCACAGGGAGCACTGGATCTTTTATAACCAACACCCACTACAATTGAGATTGTTTGATCAAGTATTTTTTCTAAACAGATCCAATTCCATGAGTAATTAAAAAAAAATAATTATTCAGACTAACCTTTAGCCTATCTCTTACATATAAGCACTCTCCTCTGTAACATAGTGAGGAATTCAGTTTAAAAAAGAGCTGATAACCATTAATTTGGATTTCATCCAGTGATAAGGCTGACAAGATATTTTTAGGTGCAACTTCTATAATTGCTGCAACATCCACCTCTGTCATTAACATACAAAAGAAAAGTTCTGAAAGTTTATTAGGGAAACTTTTAACATGGGAACTAAGAAATTTTGTTCTTTGAGAGGATGCAGGACTAGTATAAGCAAGAGCCAAAGAACTAGAAATATTATTGGATACCATGCTATGAAATAACAAGGAAGAAACAATAAGTGAGCAAGTTACTGCAGAAGAAACATTAGAAATAGAAGCAAAAGAAAGGTCAGCATCAGACAAAGAAACATTATATGAATACTACTAGGCAGCTAAGAGACAATATTAGATGGTGTAACTCTGTAGTCACTTAACAATTTACAGGGGCAGACAGAGGCAGAGTCATCAGTTGAACATTGAAGCAGTCAGGAGATTGCTCCAACTGTCAAGTTTATGGTACAATGGCACCCTTATAAATTATCATGTCAACCTCTCCATTAGCTTTCTGGTGTTTCAACTCTTCAACCAGAGCTTTGTTTGATCTTCCTTGGGTAGTCACAATAGAAACATTTTGTACCTTTTTTCTGTATAATTTGTTTTTGTTTTTTTTTTCCTTTCAGTCAACAGCATAGAGAAAAGTACCTGAGTGTTGTTAGCTACTTGTAACTCTTTGAAATTTACTGGATGGGCACCAATATGAATTCCATAGGTAGAGACCAGATGCAGGAAAACAACATCATCAGTTTGGGGGGGGGGATTCTATATACAACAATATTCAAGTGTCTTCCAAAATGCTGATGCTCAGAAAAAGCAATCTGACAAACATCATTCTTGGTCAAGTAGGCTACAAAAAGTTTAGACAGGTTTTTTTCTAAATCTAGGAAAAGTATTTGTAGATCTTTGAAACTTCTTGCCCAAAGTATACTTTAGCCTTTAGATCTATCCCTGGAAGTTTCACATTCCTAACAGCATTCCAAGATAGCAAAAAGTAGCTTATCTAGAATTTTATCTCCTAGGCTTACATCCCTTGTTTTCTTTACGTTTGATAACCAATATCCTTAGGCAATACATAAAACCATCAGGCATTGAATTTGGACCTAGCCTTGACCTTTTGTGTTGTCAACACCTAGGCTACAAGTTTCCTGGTAGTCTTTGGTATAGATTAATTGTTGGTAAAATTCTAGTTAATTGACTTCTAGCTGTCTCAGAAAGGGTTTAGGTTAGGAAAATGAAACTTTCAGGGATGAATCTACAGACTAAAGTATGTCCTGGGAAGGTATTTTGAAGCAACTACCTCTACTCCTTCTCCCTCTAGAGGGCCCTGACCTTTGATGACCTTTAAAATATGTGTGATATAAAAGTAACACATTTCCTAAATTCTAAAAAAAAAACATTGATATGGCTCAAAATTCTACTCAAATAACAGGAATTGCATTCTCAGAACTAAAGGCAGAGAAAAAGCAACTGGTAACTGAAAATTAAGGTAAAATATTGTTTTGTCACAATTTCAATAGATGTAGACCTGTCATGTAGGCAAATTTCAGGGCCCTCTAGAGGGAGAAGGATTGGATACTTTAAAATACCTTCCCGGGACATACTTTAGCCTGAAGACCCATCCCTGAAAGTTTCATTTTCCTAACCTAAACGCTTTCCAAGATAGCAAGAAGTCAATTAACTTGAATTGCACCTAATTATTTACCAAACTTGATGTGGATATAGTTAATTCTTCGCTTTCTTGGATCTAATAGGCACCTTCTCAGCAACAAAGTTATGTTTCTTGGAAAATATTGGTATGATTTAAACTATGTGGAGCAGTGTTGTCAACGCTTCGGAAGAAAAAGTACCGCAAAACGCCCTAGAATTGTACCACTGATAAAAATTGTACCATATCCATTTTTTTGCGTGTTTTGCTACGGGGAAGACGAATTTTTTTTTTGCTACGCACAACACGTTGACGACCGGAAAAATACATTACAATAAAGAGGACAAAGTATTAGATATCTTCTTTCGAAGATATTTGGGAGACCTCCTTTCTCCTGCAGAGACGATTTTGGTGTCACTCCTCCAAATAGCTGCACACCTATTTTGTACTTACCGTACAGATAGCTCTGCTGCTTCACGCTTTATTATGACCGCAAGAAGCCAACAACAGGCTTTTAAATAAATGTGTAAAGGAAAACTTAAAACTCTAGAAGAAAAAACAAATAAAAACTACAATTCCCTCCGCTCGCTGCGTCTTGACGCCCAGTTAAATCTTATTGTACCATATTGTACCACATTTTGTAAAATGTACCAGGAAAATTGTGATTGTACCAGAATGTACCTTTAGAGGTGAAATGTACCAAAATGGTACAATTGTACCGCTATTACTACTACTACTACTAATAACTCACTGCAGCACCAAGCCGCCTGAGCCCAACACAGCTACGCACGCTCCTCCTCCAACCTAATCTATTTAAAGCCTCCCTCTTTACACCCTCCCAGGAAGTTCCCATTTCCTTTAAATCCTTATTTATGACATCCTCCCAACCCAGACAAGGACGACCTGCTTTCCGTGTAGCCCCAGACGGTTGGCCAAAAAGGACAATCTTCGGTAATCTGTCATCCTTCATCCGTAGAACGTGGCCTAGCCATCTCAACCTTTCTTTCATTATAGCCCCAGAAAGCGGGATTGAACCACACTTTTCGTACAACCTACTGTTTGAAATACGGTCAGTCAGCCGGGTACCCAGAACAATCCGTAGGCAATTTCTCTGGAAAACATCTAGTAAATTTTCATCTGCTTTTCGGAGTGTCCATGCTTCAGAGCCATATCTGACCACTGTCATCACTGTAGCTTCCAATATTCTAATCTTGGTTTGTAGGCTTATCTTTCTATTCTTCCAAACTTTTTTTAACTGTGAAAAAACACCCTGAGCTTTAGCTATTCTACTTTTAACATCTTCACTGCTCCCACCATCTTTACTAATAATACTACCAAGGTAACTGAAGCTCCCAACCTGATCAATCTTTTCGTTACCTAAGGTCACCTGTTCATCTTCACTTATTCCTAACCTTAGTGACTTAGTCTTCTTAACATTAATTTTCAAGCCTATTTTAGCACCCTGAACTCGTAAAACCTCTAAAAATTCATTCATTTTGCTCACACTTTCATCTAATATGCTTAAATCATCAGCATAATCTAAGTCCAGGAGCGTTCTTCCTCCCCATTTGATTCCATGGTCTCCAATTGCCTTTCCTGTGCTCCTTAAGACGAAGTCCATCAAAATGATCCATATAAAGGGGGATAGAACACAACCCTGCTTAACTCCTGATTTAATACAAAACCAGTTGCTAACCTCATTTCCTACTTTAACCGCAGCAGTATTATTCTCGTACATAGCGCAAATCACTTTAATGTATTTTTCTGGTATACCATATAACGATAAGACCTTTGTTAACGCTGTTCTATCAACAGAATCGAAAGCTTGCTCATAATCGATAAAACTAAGGACCAAAGGTGTTTGACAACGAAGGGACTTCTCAATTATTAACCTAAGAGTGAAAACATGGTCGACACATCCTCTACCTTTTCTAAAACCGCATTGTTCTTCCCTTAAAACTTTGTCTGCACCATGTCTCAGTCTAAAAAGTATCATATTACTCAGTAATTTGCTACCTACAGAGACCAGACTAATGCCTCGATAATTCCGACATTCACTCTTGTCACCTTTCTTATACAGTGGTTTAATTAAGGTTTTCCTAAAATCATTGGGTACTTCCCCTTTTTCAAAAATCATGTTCATAATCTTCAGTAGCTTATTCCTAACCTCAGAGCCACCATATTTAAGGAACTCATTAATCATACTATCAGCACCTGGGGCCTTATTATTTTTTAATCCTTCTAGTACTGTCGCTAATTCTTCCTCACTAAACAAATCTTCCTTCACATCCAAGGTATCACAAACTTTTTCATTTTCATCTATATCTTTTCCTGCAACTGTATCTCGGTTTAGCACATTCTCAAAATGTTCCACCCATCTTTCTTTAACTTTTTCCTTATCACTAATTGTGACCCCATTTCTATCTTTAACTGGGACTAGTCCGGATCGGCTACTCCCTTTCAATTTATTAACATGCCAGTATAATATTTTACTATTATGCCGTCTAGCCGCATCTTCCAGATCCTCAGCAATTTTATCCATCGCCTCCATTTCACATCTCCTTAGTTTATATTTTAATGCTTTCTCCACTTTCTTTACATTCCTTTTGTTTTCATACGACCTATCGCTCAGATAATTCTTATACAAACCCCTTCTACTCTCTATTAAACCTAAAGCTTTTTCACTAATATTCCTAGTTGCTGTCTTAGCACTCTTCCCTAGGACACCATCAGCAACTTCACAAATTGTTTTTCTGAAATTATTCTATCCATCTTCCACATTGTCAAATTTTAAACCCTCAAGTTTAGTACTCAACTGTTCCTGGAATTTTTTTTCTCAAATTTTCATCCTGAAGTCTACCAACATCATAACCTCCCGGGAGGGAGTTACTCTTCCGAAATTTCAGCTTTAAATTAACCTTAGACACTACTAGATGGTGATCTTTACTTTTAACATCAATAACGGCACTCCTATACACCCTAGTATCTTGTATTGATCCTGCTAGTCTTCTGTTTACAATAACATAATCAATAAGGTTTGCTGTCTTACCATCACGTGAATACCATGTCAACTTATGGGCCATTTTGTGACCAAACACCGTATTGGTTATAACTAGGTTGTTATACCTACAAAATTGCAAAAGCCTATAGCCATTACTGTTTTCTTTTCCTACACCAAAATTACCTAGGCTAGGATACCATCTATCCCTATTTCTACCAACCTGGGCATTAAAATCTCCTAGCAAAAACACCATATTTCTACCTGGTACCCTGTCTATTTGCTCCTGTAACTGTAAGTAAAATTCATCTGAGTCACTAGTATCTCCATCAGTTGGTTCAATGGGGGCATATACTACTATAACTGATACCCTAAACTTTTTGGCAACCCTGATGTGGAGTTTCATTTAAATGTTGCCGATTGTCGGAATGTGCTTAATATGAGCAAAGGATTTTGACAAAATCCTATTTGTCTTTAGCCATAGACAAAAGGAAAATAAGACTGTGTTCTGATCAGGGCGTAGCTCCAGCATCTTTATTGGGGGGGGGGGGTTAGGAGAGGAGATTCATATCTGGGGAGTCAATGAGCATGGAATATCCTAAAGGGGAAAGGAGTTTTTAGATATTTGTGAAAAATAGTAGCCTAAATATTTTTTTATAATGGATACTGAATACCTAATGAAAAAAAGTGGGGGCAGTATCCCAACTTTTGTTTTTAGGGAAGCTAAATTAATCTTGTACAGTCGTAGAAGGAATGTAAAATTAAACTGAATATTCAATATACAATGATATTGATTACTGAAAGTTCATCAGTTCAAAATTTAATTTTACTGTAATTTATGTGTGTATTTACAATGTTATAATAAGCACAAAAGAAAATATTTGTAACATAATTCGTTTTCAGTAAAGCGCCAATGACGCAGTATGTTTTAGAATTTTACAATGAGAGAAGGAGGCAAAACCTACACTCTTGTTTGTGGTGGTTTTTGAATGTTTCAAGCTTGATTTGCATGTTCAATTTAGGATTCACTTGTTTTAAGATTTATCTACTCATTTATGTTAGTACCTACTGTATGTTTGTTTGCAATGGCTGCTTATTTAGTTTTGTTCGTTTTGAGTTTCATTTATGCTTCAAAATCAAAATACTTTTTTTCGTTTTAAGCTTGGTTTCAGATTCAAATCTCAGATCTCAGTTTTAATATGGCCTTTAATTTTCTTTAGAAAACTTCTTTTTCGGAAAGATTTCTTAAAATTAATTTCTGTTTGTTTTTTATTGCCATAGTTTCAAGTTTTTGAAAATTCCTTATTTCAAAATAATTTTTTATTCGAAAAATAAATTAAAAGCTTTGGCAAGAACTAATACGATTAAACTTAATACTTGATATATACTGATATTAATTAATGAAAGTTCATCATTTCAAAATTCAATTTTACTGTAATTTCTATGTTTATTTTCAATGTTGTAATAAGTACAAAAGAAAGTATTTGTAATGTAATTCGTTTTCAGTGAAACGCCAATGACACAGTAGGTTTTAGACTTTACAGTGAGAGAAGGAGGCTAAGCCCAAGCTCTTTGAGATTTTTGTTTGATTCAAGCTTGATTTGTATATTCAGTTTAAGCTTTACTCGTTTTAAAATTTATTTATTAATGTATATTAGTGCTTGTTATAATTGCTTATTTAACTGTTATGACTATTTATTTATTCATGTTCGCTTTGGGTTTCATTTATTCTTTAATAGTAATTTGTGGTTGTTTTGAGTTTGAGCTATTGTAAGTTTATTATGGCCTTTACTATTCTTTGGAAAACTGCTTTTTTATAAAGTTTTTTTGAATTAATATCTATTCGTTTTGATTGCCAAAGTTAAGTTTTTCAGTTCTCCTTATTTCAAAATAATTTTTTATTCGAAAATAAATTAATAGTTTTGGCAAGAGCAAATAAAATGAAATGAATATTTGATATATAATGATATTAACTGCCGAAAGCTCAGCATCTATAGTATTTGTTTCACCCAAGGCCAGAATTAAAGCTTTAACGCCTCTAGGCCCGAGCGTTTTTGTAAAATCCTCGTGGAAATTCCAAAACTTCGGGAATAGTGAAAGCCGCAGGGCCTAGTGGGCCTATTGGTAAATCCTGGTCTGGTTCCACGGTAATTATCATTTATTTTCAATGTTGTAATAAGTACAAATTTTTGATTTGTCTAGTATAATTTTTAAATTTTTACAAGGTGTAAGAAGGTTTTTTTAAATTGATTTTTCTTCGTTTTTTGATTGTAAAAGGTTTCAACTAAAAAAAATTCTTTTTTTCAAAATAATTTTTTTTCAACATCAAACTTTCTTCAAAGTATTAAAACTAGTTTCAAAGTCAAAAAATCAAAGTAAAATGTGTCAAAGTAAAGAAAGCATCGAAGTAAACAAAGCATATTAGTAACAGTATGCAACTTGCATAAATTACTGCCCTTGCACCGCAAATTGAAGTTACCAAGTAAATCACTAATTTATCAAAGTAATCAAAAATTTCAAATTAACAATAATTTAGTTCCGTAGCTCAGAGCCATTTTCCTGGGGTTGGGGGGGGGGTCAATCCCGGAAGCATAGTTATTTGGCCTTTAAACTGTTTTGAACTAAATAGGTATCTCCAAATTTGACCAGATGCCCTTTGGGAAAGTAGGGCGTCGACTAGTTGCCCATTGATCACTTTTAATTCTTGAAAAAGAGCTTCAAATTCCGATCAAATGAGCCCCCTCCAAAGTTAATACGACCACCCCTTCCACAAAAACTTTATATTCTAATAATGGACAGCCTATGTAAGTTGCAATACTTGCCGGAGGGCAAGGGAGGATTTCTCAACCCCTAAGTTATAATAATTTGAATTTTGGACTATTTTCAACAAAATAGCTATTTCAAAATTTTTATAAGATGCATTTGAAAAAAAGGCACAAGATTTGTTATATTTTTTTATCAATTTCAATTCTTCAAAACTTACGACTTACATAAGTTACAATTCTTGTCCCGGATGCAATGGAGGATATATCAACCCCTAAGTTATAGTAATTTGAATCTTAGACTATTATGAATAAAACGGCTATCTCAAAATTTTTATCCGATGCATTTGGGGAAAAAGGCAAGAGGGAGGGGGTCGATGTCCTCCGATCACTTTTATTGACTCTTCAAAAGGTGACTAGAACTTTCAATTTCCGATCAAATGAGCCATCTCTGAAGTTTATACGACAAATCCTTACATAAAACCTTATATGCCCCCCCAGCATAGCTTACAACACTTCCCCCTGAGCTCTAGGGGGCTATGTCGACCCTGGAGTTTTGTTATTTGATCTTTAAACTGTTTTGAACAAGATAGCTCCAAATTTTGATTGGATGATTCGGGGAAAAGGGCCTTGGGGGGGGGGGCTAGTTGCCGTCTGATGACTTTTTACTCATAAAAGGGCACTAGAAATGCTGATTTACAATCGAATGATCCCCTTTCAAAGTTTATACGACTATTCCTTTCAAAAGAACTTTATGTGCCCCCAGGGCACATTTTATAACACTTGCCGCCGGATTCAGGGGACTGTTTTAGCCCTGGAGCTTTTGTTATATTATCTTCGTTCTATTTTGGACAAAATGGCTAAATACAAAATTGACTGGACACAATTGGAGAAAACAAGGTTGGGAGGGGGGCAGTCACCATCGGATCAATTTTGACTCTTAAAAGGGGAATTAGAACTTTCAATTTCTAATCATTCGAGTCACATCCAAAGTATATGCGACCACCTTTTCCATGAAAACCTTATATAGCCCCGTGACCTAAGTTACAACCCTTCCCCGGGCTCTGAGGGGGATGGGTATGCTGACAACAAATTTTTTGTTATCTGATCTTTGGAGTAGTTCAAACAAATAGGCTAGCTAAAAATTTTGATTGGATGCATTTGGGGAAACAGGCGGTGTATATGTGTGTGTGTGTGTGTGTGGGGGGGGGGGGGTTTAGATGCACTCCTTTCGCTTTTGACTCATAAAAATGTAAATATAAATTTCAATTTCTAATCAAATGAGCCAGCTTCGAAATTTTACGACCACCCCTCTCCCACAAATCTTATACGCCCCCGGAGCATAGCTTAAAACACTTATCCCCAGAATCCGGGGGTTATGTCAACCCTAGAGTTTTGTTATATGATTTTTGAACTATTTAAAAAAATATCTATATCAAAATTTTTATCATATGATTTCGGGGGAAAAGTGCGTAGGGGAGGCTAGTTGCCCTTGGATCTCTTTTGACTCTTAAGAAGTGAACCAAAACTTTCAATTTCCAACCAAACAAGTCCTCTCTGAAGTTTTAGCACCCCTTCTAAAAGAACCATATATACCTCCAGGGCATAACTTACAACGCCTGACCCCCCCCCCCCACCTTAGGGGGCTATGTTGACACCGGAGTTTTTGTTATCTGACCTTTGAACTATTTTTAATAAAATAGTTATATCAAAATTTTAACCGGATCTCTTTTGACTCTCAAAAACATTTTTAGCTTTAAAGTTTGCATTTTAATATATATATATATATATATATATATATATATATATATATATATATATATATATATATATATATATATATATATATATATATATATATATATATATATATAAATAAGTTGTCTGTGGATGTGTGGGTCTGTCTGTCGGGTGACGTCATGTTTGTGTGTTGACTGACGTCATGAAGTTAGTTGTCGTCATTTTTGTTATGACAGTGACGTCATTAAAGATATTTAAGACACGCGTTCACGTAGAAATCTATTAATGTTTAACTGTAAAATGACTGATGAACTTACAATGGCAACAGCCGAGGAAGATGCTCAAAGAGTCTATGCCAAAGAACTTGCTGCTGATAGAGAAAGTAAGAAAGCGTGCCGAGGAATCAAAAGAACAGCAAGGAAACAGGCTTGAGGCTGATAGAGAAAGAAAGAACAGAAAGCGTGCCGAGGAACTACCAAAGCAACGCGAAACCAGACTTGCTGCTAAAAGAGAAAGTGAAAAAAGAAGGTGTGCCGAGGAACTACCAGAGCAACATGAAACCAGACTTGCTGCTAAAAGAGAAAGTGAAAAAAGAAGGCATGCCGAGGAACTACCAGAGCACCATGAAACCAGACTTGCTGCTAAAAGAGAAAGTGAAAAAAGAAGGCGTGCCGAGGAATCACAAGAACAGCAAGAAATCAAGCTTGCTGCTGATAGAGAAAGTAAGAAAAGAAAGCGTGCTGAGGAATCAGAGCAACCTGAAAGTTATCACCTGGCATTCAGGTACAGCCCAGTCGATGATTATAGCTTGAGTAGATGTGTTCAAATCGGGACTATGTCTAAAATTTGTCCCTATTGCAAGGCCTTGAAATTCAATGGTGAAACAATGGGAATGTGTTGCGCCTAAGGAAAAGTTAAACTTCCTCTATTGGCTGCACCACCAGAACCATTGAAGACTTTCCTCACTGGAACTACGTCAGAATCTAAGCGTTTTTTGTCACAAATCAGAAAATATAACTCATGTTTCCAAATGACGTCGTTTGGAGCCCAAATCGAAAATCCAGATCAATTTATGTCTACTTTCAAAGTAAAAGGGCAAATTTATCATAGAGCAGGGTCCCTTCTACCATTCTCAGGCGAGAATCATAAATTTTTACAATTGCACTTCATCAGTGATAGAAATTCTGAATTGAATGCACGTTGCGAAATTTCTCCCAACGTTGAAAGGACAATCGTTTCCCAATTGCAACGTCTTTTCCACGAAAATAATAATTTAGTGCGTCTGTTCAAAACAGCCATCGATTTGATGCCTACTGATACGCATAAAATTGTTATTTCCGCTGACAAAACGCCTCCTGGCCAACATGTGCGTAGATACAATGCTCCAACTATCGACGAAGTGGCAATCGTTATGGTCGGTGATTAGTTTTTACCTCGAGATATTATTCTTCATAAGCGAAACGCTCAATTGTTAAGAATTGCTGAAACTCATCGATGCTACGATGCCCTACAATATCCTATCATTTTTTGGGATGGAGCCGACGGCTATCACTTTAATATTAAATTGATGAATCCAGTCACTAGCAAAGAAATGAATAAGAAATGCAGTGCAATGCATTATTATTCCTATAGACTAATGATTCGGCAGGATGAAGAAAATTATATTTTAAAATGCCGTTAATTGCTTCACCAATTCGTCGTTGATATGTGTGCTAAAATTGAATCAGAACGTTTGCTATATATCCGCCTGAATCAGACCAAGCTCCGCTATGAACAATACATTCATTTGCAAGATGCAGTTACAAATGACGGTAATACCACAAACGTTGGAAGATTAAAAATTTTACCTTCGTCATATGCTGGCAGTCCCCGTCATATGCATGAATATGCTCAAGATGCTATTGCGTATGTTCGTCTCTATGGTCGTCCAGATTTATCTATTACATTTACATGTAATCAATCTTGGGACGAGATACTGCAGCTTTTACTTCAAGGACAATCGACGGTTCATAGACATGACATTACGGCCCGTTTCTTCCGGCAAAAGTTGAAATCACTGATAATTTACATAGTAAATTTTGAAGTGTTTGGGTCAGTGCGATGCTGGATGTACTCAGTGGAATGGCAAAAACGAGGTTTGCCACACGCACATATACTAATCTGGCTACATAAAAAAATTACTTCGAACGAAATTGATGATGTGATTTCCGCTGAAATACCTGATGAAAATGTCGATAAGGGGTTACATGATATTATTGTAAAAAATATGATACATGGACCTTGCGGTGCACTGAAAGAAAATTCACCATGCATGGCCAAAGGAAGGTGCACAAAGCAATATCCTCGACTTTTAGTATCCAACACAATTACTGGCAATGATGGCTACCCACAATATAGAAGAAGATCTACTGAAGATGGCGGTAAAACAGCAATAATAAAGAAGCGTAACGGTAACACCATCGAAGTAGATAACCAGTGGGTTGTTCCATATTCCCCATTATTATCAAAAACATTTAATGCACACATAAACGTTGAATACTGTAACTCCGTAAAGGCAATCAAATACATATGTAAATACGTCAACAAAGGCAGTGACATGGCAGTTTTTGACTTGCAGCCCGAAATCAAAGATATCGACGAAATCGTATAATATCAGGCTGGAAGATACATAAGCAGTAATGAAGCTGTTTGGCGAGTTCTTTCATTTCCGATACATGAACGTAGTCCAGCTGTTGTTCACTTAGCGGTACATTTACAGAATGGTCAACGTGTTTATTTCTCGGAAAACAACGTGCAACAAAGAGCCCTGAATCCACCGGATACAAAGTTAACCGGTTTCTTTTCGCTTTGCAAAAATGATTCTTTCACAGAAAAACTGCTGTATACTGAAGTGCCTTCGTATTACACATGGAATACTAAAAATAAAGTATTTGAACGTCGAAAACAGGGTAAGTCAGTCGACGGCCAACCTACCATCTTCAAAGATACCACGATAGGAAGACTCTACACCGTTCACCCCAATCAACATGAATGCTTCTTTCTACGCCTGCTTTTGGTGAATGTACCCGGTCCGATATCCTTTGAGTATTTGAGAACTGTAAACGGTACTATACATGACACTTACCGTAGTGCATGCCAAGCTCTGAATTTATTGGAGAATGATCAACACTGGGATAACTGCATCAATGACGCGTGCGAAACGTCAACTCCAAGTCAAATTCGTGCATTGTTTGGCATCATTTTAACAACTTGCTCTCCATCAGCTCCTACAGAGTTATGGGAAAAATATAAGTCAAAAATGTCCGAAGATATACTCCATCGAAAACAGTTAGAGACGTCAGATATGACTTTTGATTTTACATCAGAAATTTATAACTACACTTTAGTTATTATAGAAGATTTGTGCGTACGTATGGCAAACAAACCTCTTCAGGATTTGGGAATGCCTTCACCTAACCGTATCGCTGCTGTTTCGACATGTGTAGAATTGGATCGTGAACAAAGTTACAGTACGAGTGATCTATTGTCGTATGTACAAAATAACATTTCCAAGTTAACGTCGGAACAAAAAGACATTTATGATACGATAATGCATTGTGTCGATAACAACGTTGGAGAAATATTCTTTTTGGATGCGCCAGAAGGTACTGGTAAAACGTTTGTGATAAAACTGATTCTGGCATCAATTTGATCAAAAAATGATATAGCGTTGGCAATTGCGTCGTCTGGAATAGCCGCAACATTGCTGCCTGGTGGAAGAACTGCTCATTCCGCTTTGAAATTGCCTCTGAATTTGTATTCTACAGAAACTCCCACGTGCAATATTTCCAAATCATCTGGGATGGGTAAAGTATTGCAGCAATGCAAACTTATTATTTGGGATGAGTGCACAATGGCACACAAAAAATCGCTCGAGGCTCTGGATCAATGCTTGAAAGATTTGCGAGGGAAGTCGAAACCCTTTGGCAGCTTATAATATTGCTTGCGGGAGATTTCAGGCAAACATTACCTATAATACCTAGATCAACTCCTGCAGACGAAATTACTGCTTGCCTGAAAAATTCTAATTTATGGGCACACGTAAAAACATTAAAATTAACTACAAATATGCGTGTTCGATTGCAAAACTATGACTCTGGTCAAACATTTTCAGATCAATTGCTGGCAATTTGAAACGGAAAGCTCCCAGTAGACTCAATTTCAGGACGTATGCAACTACCTGATGATTTCTGTAATTTAGTGACGTCCAAAAATGAATTGATTGAAAAAGTATTTCCGAATATTCTAAACAATTATAAAAGTAATAAATGGCTAAGTGAAAGAGCGATTCTTGCACCCAAAAATATAGACGTCCACGAAATCAACAATATTGTTTTGACCAAGATTCGAGACCAGGCAGTCCTTTACAAGTCAGTCGACACAGTTTTGGAACCAAATGAAGCGGTTAATTATCCATCTGAATTTTTAAATTCCGTGGATCTTTCAGGGTTTCCACCACACGTGCTACAACTAAAAATAGGCGTACCAATAATACTTTTAAGAAATATCAACCCACCTAAGCTTTGCAATGGCACGCAACTTGCCTTAAAAAAAAAAACAATACAAAACCTAATAGAGGCCACAATCTTGACAGGGCCTTTTGAGGGTGAGGCTGTTCTTATTCCTCGCATTCCCATGATTCCAACGGATCTGCCTTTTCAATTTAAAAGATTGCAATTCCCAATTCGATTAGCATTTGCAATCACCATTAACAAAGCTCAAGGCCAATCATTAGAAAAATGTGGTATATATCTTAATACTGATTGTTTTTCCCATGGACAATTGTACGTTGAATGTTCGAGGGTCGGTAAACCTGACAATCTATTTATATGCAGCGACAATTGGACAGCGAAGAATGTTGTATATTCGCAAGTTTTACGCAGTTAATTTGTATTTTATCTATCTATATAAAAACTAGTTGTGTGTATGCATGTTTGTTTGTTTGTAAAAAGAACTTTTGCATATGACGTCATTATTAGTACATAAGGCTTTGTATATGCACAGACAATGGGAAAGCCAAGAATGTTGTATATTCGCAAGTTTTACGTAGTTTGAAACACATATATAAATCTATCTTTATTCACAGGTGGGACACAGGGACACAACTACAATGGCGCGTAACGACTTACGCTTTCGTGGGGGCTTGGGGGGGCGCAAAGCGCCCCACCAACTAGGTGTTGGGGTGGCGCGAAGCGCCACCCCAACAGCTAGTACATATATATATATATTATTGTTGTTCTAACTCTTGCATAATGCAACACATAAAATTGTAAAACTGCATAAAAATAATTTTTATATATCTCCGTTTACCTCCTATAAAGTGTTTTCTGATTTCGTTTTCAACCTTAAAAATAAATATATGGTTTAAAGCACTTTTCTTTATTTACTTATCCGAAAATTTTTATTTATTTAGATAAATATAGCTCCAGTCCCAATTGAAATTCCATCACAGACTGCGGATCATTTCTTTGCCTTTCGGGAGAAGCTTATCTTGAATGCATAAGGGAAACGTCTTTGCCCAGGGAAACTTATTCAGATTCTTGATCTGATCCGTAAATAAACAGTCCATTCTTTTTTGGGATTATTGGAAAAAAGGAAGCAGAGTTTGAAGGTTCTCATTATGATGAAGCGTCTATTAAAATTATTCTTCCTTAAAGTTGTGACCTAATTAGATCGTTTTTGTGGCTAGAAATCTCAATATACATGTTTTGAGAAATAGTTCATCTTTCTTTTCCGGGATCTAGTAATGAGGAGAAAAAGAAGCATCAAGAGGTGGTAGGTCAAAGCTGTCATCAAAGGGAAATCCATGCGTTGTGTTTTGGAAGGATAAAGGAGAGCATATCCAAGGGGTGATAATTCTCGATAGTTAATGGGCTGCCAGCCATGAGCGCAACAGCCGAGCGTCATCCATATCTATTCCAGTGAAAAAAACGTCTCCGGTAGCATGCTAGTCATGTCCGTGTTCCATTAAAACAAGTTTTAAAACTTAAGAGTTTAAAAACTTTCTGAAAATTGAGGATGAAAAGACTCGCTACATGCAAAAAAATTCTTTTCAAGAAGTCTACTTGATTTCCTAGAAATAAGGTCTCTTAAACCCAATATGACCTATTCTATATAATATTTACGCCAAAAGTACAGAGAAATGCAATATATTGATGCACCTCTTTCTTGGTCCTAATTCTAGCCCCCTGAATCTTCTATTTAATCGTGTCACGATGAAGCAGAAGAGGGCGATGAAAACATGTTTTAATGGAAAAGGAACATGATTGGCGTGCTACCGAAAGCGTTTTTTTTTTATTAGAATGTATATGTACCATTCTGATGTATATAGATTATTGTAGTTTTTTAGTTGGTATTGAAAGGAAAAAAAAATAAAAATAGAAAAAAAACTTTCAAGTAAATCATTTTTCTAGCTTGTACTAGCATAGCTTGTACCAGCATGTACTTGTCATAAACGAACTATAGCTGGCTGATTCTCACTGCAGTAATTGAGGATCTCTTAGCTGTGACAACCAGACCCATCGTTGAGATGACGTGGTTGACAGCCCAAGAACCTACCTAGAGCTACTACCAATTTCATACGTTCTCTTTAATCTTTCCAAAATACAATGTATTGGTTTTCATTTGAGGATGTCTTTGACCTATTAGCTATTGGTCCTTCTTCGCTTGATGCTTCGACGTACATCGTCGAGTGTAAATTTATGAATATGAAATATGAAGTAAACTATTTTAGTCTAATCTATATATATAAAAATAAGTTGTCTGTGTGTGGATCTGTGGATGGATCAGGTGACGTCATGTTTGTCCGCATATGACGTCTGAATTATTTCACACTAATACAAAATAAGAAAAAAAACTAAAAAAGGTAAAAACTAAAAAAAAAACTAAAAAAAAAAAAAAACTAAAAAAGCTAAAAATCTAAAAAAAACTAAAAAAAGGTAAAAAACTAAAAACTAAAAAACCTGAAAAAACTAAAAAAAGGCAAAAACTACAAAAAAAACTAAAAACTAATAAAAAAACTAAAAAATCTAAAAAACTAAAAAAACTAAAAAAACTAAAAAAAGGTAAAAAACTAAAAAAAAAACTAAAAACTAAAAAAGAAAAAAACTAAAAAAAGGAAAAGACTGAAAAATAAAAGAGAAAAAGAAAACTAAAACAATATGAATAAAAATACAAAAAAATAAAAAAGATAAAAACTACAAAAAAACTAAAAAGAAAAAACGAAAAAAAAACTAAAAAAGCTAAAAAAATAAAAGAAGCAAAAATCTAAAGAAGGTAAAAACTACAAAAAAAAAGAAAACAAAATAAAAAAATCTAAAAAAGCTTAAAAACTAAAAAAAAACTAAAAAAAGAAAAAAAACTAAAAAAAAAACTAAAAAAAGGAAAAAACCATAAAATAAACTAAAAACTAATAAAAAAAAGGAAAAAACTGAAAAATAAAGGAGAAAAAGAAAACTAAAAAAATATAAATAAAAATAAAAAAAACTAAAAAGATAAAAACTTCAAAAAAAAACTAAAAAGAAAAAAGAAAAAAACTAAAAAACCTAAAAAAAGGTAAAAACCAATAAAAAAAAACTAAAAACAAAAAAAGGGAAAAATTAAAAATTTATTTCATCATAAGTTTTCAACTGACGAAATTACATACCGGGACATCGGGACACAAATGACGACCGGGACACCGGCACATAGGGAATATGAATGACGACACTCAAAGAGAAAGCGACCGGGACAAAAGGAATGTTTGATTAGCAATCAACAAAGCACCGGGACACAAATGACGACCGGGACACAGGGAGTATAAATGACGACCAGGATATAAGTAAAAAAAACTAAAAAAACTAAAAAAAAGGTAAAAACTACAAAAAAACTAAAAAGAAAAAAAAAAAAAAACTAATAAAAAAACTAAAAAATCTAAAAATCTAAATAAACTAAAAAAGAAAAAAAATAAAAAAGGAAAAAAATAAAGGAGAAAAACAAAACTAAAAAACGAATGTATATACAGACCGGGACACCGGAATACAAATGACGACCGGGACACAGGGAATATAAATGACGACCGGGACACAGGGACACAACTACAACGGGGACGCCGGGGGGCACAGGGGGATATAAATGACGACCGAGACACCGGGACACATGGAATATAAATGACGCCCGGGACACTCAAAGAGAAATCACATACTGGGACACCGGGACACAAATGACGACCTGGACACAGGGACAAAACTACAAAGGGGATGCCGGGGGGCACAAGGGGATATATAAATGACGATGGCGACACAGGGAATGGTAGATTAGCAATCACCATCAACAAAGCTCAAGGGCAATCATTAGAATCATGAGGTATAGATCTGAATACGGATTGTTTTCCCATGGACCATTATATGTTGCATTTTCAAGAGTCGGTAAACAATCTATTTATATGCACAGACAATGGGACAGCAAAGAATGTTGTATATTCGCAAGTTTTACGTAGTTAAAAACATATATATATATATATATATATCTATATTCACAGGTGGGACATAGGGACACAACTACAATGGCGCGTAACTAATATGGCGCGTAACGACTTACGCGCACGGGGGGGCTTGGGGGGGGGGCGCGAAGCGCCCCCACCAACTAGGTGTTGGGGTGGCGTGAAGTGCCACCCCAACAGCTAGTTAAACATAAAAAATTATTTTCTGAGGGATACTTTTCTGCTGGGCAGGGGGAATAATCCTGACAACCTCTCATTTAGTTAGACAGATTACGCAGACAGATTATTGCGATGCACACTAATAGCTTTGGTTTCGCGCTAAATTTAGCAAAAGTCGATGGAGGGTGGGATTTGCTGTGGAGACTGGGGAGGAAAGGTAATTGTGAGGAAAAAATTTGAAAGTGTCCCAAATCATAAATGAATTGGATATGCCCCAAGGGGAGGGCTAAGAGGCCCCTCTCTTCCCCATTTTGAGGCCATTCTCGGTAGAGGATAAAGGAAATCGCACTTTTTTATTGCTTAAAAATTTATGGTCTGATGGGGTTACTTTGCAAACAAATTTTACCGACTTTTTGGTCAGCCTGAAAATTATCAAATTCTACATGAATTTGAATATTCACAACAACATAAAAACACAACTACTCAAGGAGCTTAGTTTAAACATGTTAAGGCCCTTAAGTAAGAAATATCATTTTCAAAAATCTGAAGTGATTGCTTCTCAAACAAAGTAATAGTTATCTATCAGAAACACCACACTTAGCACTAATTTTCATGTTGCGATGACGGCAAGGTAAATAAAAGAATAACTTACAATAATGAAAAAAGACAAACCATTGTTTACTGCCCAACAGCGTTTTCCTATCTTTGCCTCAATGCCCATGCTTCTATATTCTTAAATGCTGAATTTCATTGATTCAATTTCTTTTGTAGATTGGTAAGTTATACTATGCTAAGAGAGGTGGGAAAGGTACTTACGCCTAAAATAGAAAATTTATTTCTAAATCTAATTGTACAGAATAAATAGAAAAGAAACTTTTTTATTTAGAGCTCAAAATGTGAGGCACCATCATAAAACTAAATGAGTTTATGGTGGAATCCTGTAGTGGATTCGTGAGAGCCGCTAAGAATTTACTTGACTCACTGAGGTTTTCACCCAAAGAACAGTCGCTTCCATTGCTCAGGGATATCTTAAATACCTATGAAAATGATGTCATGTCCAGCAAAGCTGGATCATCACCTTTCAAGTATTTAGACAGGCATAATATGAGCTGCATCTTAACTATCTATCTAGACAGATTAAGGTTAAAAATGCTGATAGCAGAAAACTAGTTGGAGGTCCTTGAACAAGCAGCAGAGGTTATCGGTTGATGGACGGAAAAAAAATGGTATTTATTTTTGCAAAAATAAAAGTAAAAAATAAAACATTGCAGCATATATTACCTTTTGAGGATCAGAAACTTGCTTTATGAATCGGTATAATGACAAGTACTCATAAAGTAAGGTAAACCTCTATCAATTTTTTTTAACCAAGTTCTATAAAAATTAATTACGTTGGTACCCATGAAAGAAAGCAGCTTGTATGAAAACCTGGTTTAAGGTCTATGCTGTGATGTAAACAATGAAAAGAAATAGAAACCATTAGAACAAAATTCACTACTGCTCAATGAGCTTGGTTTGGTTGTCGTTAGTTAAACAAAACCTGTCGTTAGTTAAATTCGAACATCTGACGCGATTGCTTCTCAAACCCATTTTTTTGGTTATTCCTAAAATTGGGTCTTATGTGCCCCAAATGGAGATTCGTGGGGTGAAAAATTGGGATAGCAGTTTAGAATGTTGGAACTCAAAAGCATCTAAACTCTCAATAGTATCTTGATAACTCTGGCTCTCTAGGAAATCAAATAAACTATCTCAGCTCTGTTTCTTTTCTTAATTTAGTTCCAACGTGTGAAATGTTTTAGAAATTTTGTTTTGAAGCAGCCATGAATATGTTTTAGCAAACATAATTCATTTTGTTTTTATGGCCTCATATTTTTTACTTTTGGGGACGGTTAAGAAGAGGTAAATCACTGAAAATTTGCCCCAGATTATTCGACTATATTACTGAATTATTTTCCACCAAAATAAAGGTTTTTGTAAATTAGTATTCCGTTGGTAAAGTGCTTTTCACATCTACGTACTATCCGCCTATCTATATTACTTTATTGATTTTCATGGGCACTAAAATTAGCACTAGTTTCATCACAGTAACTTCATAGAAGATGGCGCTTACTACCGAGGCCATGCCCGGAAACCGAAGGACCGACTTTAATTTTACCAGTTTTTGTCGTCAGGACCGGAGCTATTGCTTGTGCTAAGAAAATAAATTTCTTTAAAGTGAGAGTCTTTATTATTCGGTACTTTCAAATCAAAATTATTCCAATAAATGAGGATTTTTAATTTAACCGATATATCCGAATATTCTTGCTATGTAACCAAGTTTAGGTAAAACGGAATAAAATAAACACACTCTTCCAAAAGTCAAAATACAAAGTTATTCAATACAAATAAAACTCCCAATAAAATCAAAGAGTTCAATTGTTATAAAAATTCTAAAATCTCTTATCAGTGACTTTGAAATAACGCTCAAAACAAGATTTGGTAAAATCACCCACGCGAGTTTTTGTTTGCTAGTAGGCTAAACTAACAGGGTTTTTCTCATTCTTTCTTTGTCTTGAATATTTACCCGCATGGAGAAAAAAACCTCATTTTGAGAAAAATTCTTTCGAATTTTTGAAGATAAATACGTTTTCCCTCTTTCGAAAAACTTGCCGCAAAAAAAAAAACAACAAACAATTATGCATTCTCACCAAACAAAAATAAGAATTACGAAGCATATTTTGTAACACAATCGTATCTATAGAGAGACAATGCAAAAAGAGAAAAAAAAAATGGATCATTAGATAGAACAAAAAGCAATTAGAAAAATAAAATTTTCTCCCAAAGACTTATCCAACCATAATGACTAACTGCCATTTCAAGGAATGTTAGTTAATAGATCCAAAAAGGGAATTTTTTGTTAAGGTAGCTGGAAAGACAATATTATAGAACTGTCTACATAGGCTCCATAAAAAGAATTATACAACCGGAAAAGAGGACAACCTACTTAGTCATTAACTTAACGAGCCAAGAGACATATGCCCGTGACTGATAGTGGCAGCAATTCATCAATTCTTCCATCAGGAATTTGGACCTAACCTTGTATATAAATGATAGTAATATTAATTATTTATTCCATAACCAGGCGTACAGACAGTTAGTAAAAGACGAGTTAAAATAGAACTAAAAATAAAACAAACTAAATAATTAAATACAAAAACCAACACTATGTTGTTGAAGTGAACTCTTTTATTTAAATTAAACATACACATAATCAATAATCCATCCAAGAAGCAGAGTTTGTCCATGAAATTAAATAAAAAAAACAAGTTTTTTTTAACTGAAAGTAAGGAGCGACATTAAGACTTAAAACGCACAGAAATTACTTCGTATATGAAAGAGGCTGCTTCCTCATCAACGCCCCGCTCTTTACGCTAAAGTTTGATTCTTTCTCTCAATTCTACTTTTTAAAACAGTAAAAAACTTTAGCGTAAAGAGCGGGGCGTTGATGAGGAAGCAGCCTCTTTCATATACGAAGTAATTTCTGTGCGTTTTAAGTTTTAATGTCGCTCCTTACTTTCAGTTAAAAAAACTTGTCTTTTTTATTTAATTTCTGAACGTTTTTGAATCAATGCATGTTTTGATTTTGGCTCTCCGCAGAGGAATAATCAAAACGGAATTTGCATTTTTTTTTTTTTTTTTTTTTTTGGCTAAATGGCTTTCTCATAATTTTGATCGAATGATTTTGAGAAAAAAAGAGCGGGGGACGAAGCCTATTGCCCTCCGATTTTTTGGTTAATTAAAAAGGCAACTAGAACTTTTAATTTTTTACGAATCTTTTTATTGGTAAAAGATTTACGTAACTTATAAATTAGCTTACGTAAAGAACTTTTGTATTCTCATGTTTTTATTACATATATGAGGGGATTCGCCCCATCGTCAGTACCTCGCTCTTTACACTAAAGCTTAAATTTTATTTCAATTCATTAAGAATGACCCCTTAATCACAGGAGCCGTAGAACAAATAGTTGAAATTACTAAAAATACTTTAGCGTAAAGAGCGAGGTATTAGAAGGAGGTGAGCCCCTCATATGGGTAATAATTTCTGTTTGTTTTAAGTTTTATTGCTGTTCCTTACTTCCAGCTGAAAAAGCTTTTTCACATTTATTTTTTAATTGTTTTTTTTTTAAATAATGCTAGTAAATCCTGCTCTCCCTTCATGGAAATTTTCTTCTCCCATGACAAATTCTCGATGGAAAGTTCCCCCAGCGTATCCCCCTCTTCTCAACCCCTCCCCCAACCAAAAAAATCATCCTGAAAACGCCTGTATACTTCCCAATAACCATTACTATATGTAAGCACAGGTCAAAGTTTGTAACTTGTTGCCCCTCCCACGGGGACTGTGGGGGAGTAAGTCGTCCCCAAAGACATAGTTATAAAGTTTTTGACTACGCTGAATAAAATGGCTATCTCAGAATTTTGATCCGTTGACTTTGGGAAAATAATTAGCGTGGGAGGGGGCCTAGTTGCCCTCCAACTTTTTTGGTCACTTAAAAAGGGCACTAGAACTTTTCATTTCCGTTAGAATGAGCCCTCTTGCAACATTCTAGGACAACTGTGTCGATACAATCACCCCTGGGAAAAAAAAACAAAAAAACAAAAAAAAAATAAACACGCATCCGTGATCTGCCTTCTGGCAAAAAATGCAAAATTCCACATTTTTATAGATAGGAGCTCGAAACTTCTACAGTAGGGTTCTCTGATACGCTGAATCTGATGGTGTGATTTTCGTTTAGATTCTGACTTTTAAGGGGTGTTTCCCCCTATTTTCTAAAATAACGCAAATATTCTTAGGCTCGTAACTTTTGATGGGTAAGACTAAACTTGATGAAACTTATATATTTAAAACCAGCATTAAAATGCGATTCTTTTGATGTAGCTATTGGTATCAAAATTCCATTTTTTAGAGTTTTGGTTACTATTGAGCCGGTTCGCTCCTTACTACAGTTCGTTACCACGAACTGTTTGATAGGATACACTTGGTTGACATAACTAAAAAACGAAGAGAAAACAAACGAAAAAACAAAAAAGGAAAACAGAGATAGGGAGAGAGAAATACCTCCTTACTACAATCCAGACGCATAACCTAATCTTAAATGTGCCAAAAAAAAATACTAAGCCTCCAAGAAACCCAATAACAGCTAAAATTCAAAATTTAAATATGACAAAATATCAAATCTTTTCTTAAATGAGCAAAATCAATAGAATTTTTCCATGGGCAATAGTTGTTAATCCGTGCCAATATACAGAAAACTACATTCTTTGGGTTTAACTTTTTAGTAACAAGGACATCAAAATGAAAACATTGTTTGCCCGATGGCTCAAGTTTAATGTACTATTGAACAGATTTGCGGGTTTTTTGCCGGTCAACGCTATAGTTCTGTTTTTATTGTATACAGGACGTAGTAGCGCTAGGATTTATTATTTCAGTTTTTCTTTTTAAATGACTACAAACAGTAGTAGGGCTAACTAAGCCTTCTAAAGACCAGAGCAAGATTTGCGCTTTAATGAATTAAATTTAAAAAAAACAAGTTTTTTAACTGAAGTAAGGAGCGACATTTAAAATTAAAACGAACAGAAATTACTTCGTATATGAAAGGGGCTGCTTCCTCATCAACGCCCCGCTCTTTACGCTAAATTTTGACTCTTTCTCTCAAATCTTCTTTTTAAAACAGTAAAAAAATTTAGCGTAAAGAGCGGGGCATTGATGAGGAAGCAGTTCCTTCATATACGAAGTAATTTCTGTTCGTTTTAAGTTTAAATGTCGCTCCTTACTTCAATTAAAAAAACTTGTTTTTTTTATTTAATTTCTGAACGTTTTTGAATCAATGCATGTTTTGATTTTGGCTCTCCGCAGATGAATAATTGAAACGAAATTTGCATATTTATTTTTTTGGGGTAGATGGCTTTCTCATGGTTTTGATCGAATGATTTTGAGAAAAAAGAAGCGGGGGAGAAAGCCTAATTGTCCACCGATTTTTTGGTTACTTAAAAAGGCAACTAGAACTTTTAATTTTTTTTACGAACGTTTTTATTAGTAAAAGATATACATAACTTATAAATGAGCTTACGTAACGAACTTTTGTATTCTCATGTTTTTATTACATATATGAGGAAGTTCACCCCCTCGTCAGTACCTCGCTCTTTACACTAAAGCTTAAATTTTGTCCCAATTTATTAAGAATGACCCCTGAATCACAAAAGCCGTAGAAAAGTAGCTGAAATTACTAAAAATACTTCAGCGCAAAGAGAAGGTATTAGGAGGAGGTGAGCCCCTCATATGCGTAATGATTTCTGTTCGTTTTAAGTTTTAATGCTGCTACTTACTTCCAGTTGAAAAAACTTTTCTTCCCCCATGACATATTCCTCGATGGAAAGTTCCCCCAACATATCCCCAATATCCACAACATTATCCTCTTCTCAACCCCTCCCCCAACCAAAAATTCCCCCTGAAAACGTCTGTACACTTCCCAATAACCATTACTATATGTAAGCACTGGCCAAAGTTTGTAACCTGTAGCCCCTCTCACGGGGACTGTGGGGGAGTAAGTCGTCCCCAAAGACATAGTTATAAGGTTTTTCGATTACGCAGAATAAAATGTCTATCTCAGAATTTTGATCCGTTTACTTTGGGAAAATAATTAGCGGGGGAGGGGGCCTAGGTGCCCTCCAATTTTTTTGGTAACTTAAAAAGAGCACTAGAACTTTTCATTTCCGTTAGAATGAGCTCTTTTTCAACATTCTAGGATCACTTGGTCGATACGATCATCCCTGGAAAAAAAACAAACAAACAAACAAATAAACACGCATCCGTGATCTGCCTTCTGGCAAAAAATACAAGATTCCTCATTTTTGTAGATAGGAGCTTGAAACTTCTACAATAGGGTTCTCTGATACGCTGAATTTGATGGTGTGATTTTATTTAAGATTCTATGACTTTTAGGGGGTGTTTCCCCCTATTTTCTAAAATAAGGCGAATTTTCTCAGGCTCGTAACTTTTGATGGGTAAGACCAAACTTGATGAAACTTATATATCTAAAATCAGCTTTAAAATGCGATTCTTTTGATGTAGCTATTGGTATCAAAATATTTTTAGAGTTTGGTTACTATTCAGCCGGGTCGCTCCTTACTACAGTTTGTTACCACGAAATGTTTGAAATGGTTAAAGGGTTAAAAAGAGGTAATAAATCTAAGTTTTTGAGACTTCTAGAAATGATAATCAGTCAGTCTGCTTTTATAAGTTCTTTTTCAGTAATCTTTTCTATTATTGTGATTTTCTTTCTTTGCTGTTGTTGATGAAATCTTGACAATTAAAACAAAACTGCTTAAGTTTGGCTCTCCTGAGCAGAAGTTATGGACAGGAATCATCAAAAAAAAGTTTGAAAGTGCTGCTACCTTTGAAAATGAGAATGGAAATTGCAGCACGACAAAGCGACAATTGCTGCCATTTTCTGCTTAAAAACAATTTGGCTGGACTATGCCCAAAATTTGATCGATAAAACATCTCGGGTGTTTAATTTCAGAAAATTACTGAAAAGTTTTTATATAGCCTCCCAGTTTAAGAGACCATCCTTCGTCACAGTGAGACTTTTGACCGTGAAATACAGACGGATCATTCAAAATGAATGGCTACCAGAAACAATTTACGCAGTAGATTGTGCGGGGGGGGGGCTTGGGGGGCCCCCCAAGCCCCCCCGCGCGCGTAAGTCGTTACGCGCCATATTAGTTACGCGCCATTGTAGTTGTGTCCCTGTGTCCCACCTGTGAATATAGATAGATTTATATATGTGTTTCAAACTACGTAAAAATTGCGAATATACAACATTTTTGGCTTTCCCACTACTGGGAGCTTTCCGTTTCCAATTGCCAGCAATTAATCTGAAAATGTTTGACCAGAGTCATCGTTTTGCAATCGGACACGCATATTTGTAGTTAATTTTAATATTTTTACGTGTGCCCATAAATTAGAATTTTTCAGGCAAGCATTCATTTCGTATGCAGGAGTTAAACTACGTAAAAATTGCGAATATACAACATTCTTGGCTTTCCCACTGTCTGTGCATGTATAATGCACTAATAATGACGTCATATACAAACGCTCTTTTTACAAACAAACAAACATGCATACACACAACTCGTTTTTATATAGATAGATAGATAGATAGATACAATACAAATTAACTGCGTAAAACTTGCGAATATACAACATTCTTCGCTGTCCAATTGTCGCTGCATATAAATAGATTGTCAGGTTTACCGACCCTCGAACATGCAACGTACAATTGTCCATGGGAAAAACAATCAGTATTAAGATCTATACCACATTTTTCTAATGATTGACCTTGAGCTTTGTTAAAGGTGATTGCAAATGCTAATCGAATTGGGAATTGCAATCTTTTAAATTGAAAAGGCAGATCCGTTGGAATCATGGGAATGCGAGGAATAAGAACAGCCTCACCCTCAAAAGGCCCTGTCAAGATTGTGGCCTCTATTAGGCTTTCCATTGTTTTTTTTACGGCAAGTCGCGTGCCATTGCAAAGCTTTGGTGGGTTGATATTTCTTAAAAGTATTATTGGTATGCCTATTTTTAGTTGTAGCACGTGTGGTGGAAACCCTGAAAGATCTATGGAATTTAAAAATTCAGATGGATAACTAACCGCTTCATTTGGTTCCAAAACTGTATCGACTGACTTGCAAAGGACTGCCTGGTCTCGAATCTTGGTCAAAACAATATTGTTGATTTCGTGGACGTCTATATTTTTGGGTGCGAGAATCACTCTTTCACTTAGCCATTTATTATTTTTATAATTTTTTAGAATATTCGGAAATACTTTTTCAATCAATTCATTTTTGGACGTCACTAAATTACAGAAATCAGCAGGTAGTTGTATAGGTCCTGAAATTGAGTCTATCGTATCATAAATGTCTTTTTGTTCCGACGTTAACTTGGAAATGTTATTTTGTACATACGACAATAGATCACTCGCACTGTAACTTTGTTCAAGATCCAATTCTACACATGTCGAAACAGCAGCGATACGGTTAGGTGAAGGCATTCCCAAATCCTGAAGAGGTTTGTTGGCCATACGTACGCACAAATCTTCTATAATAACTAAAGTGTAGTTATAAATTTCTGATGTAAAATCATAAGTCATATCTGACGTCTCTAACTGTTTTCGATGGAGTATCTCTTCGGACATTTTTGACTTATATTTTTCCCATAACTCTGTAGGAGCTGATGGAGAGCAAGTGCACGAATTTGACTTGGGGTTGACGTTTGGCACGCGTCATTGATGCAGTTATCCCAGTGTTGGTCATTCTCCAATAAATTCAGAGCTTGGCATGCGCTACGGTAAGTGTCATGTATAGTACCGTTTACAGTTCTCAAATACTCAAAGGATGTCGGACCGGGTACATTCACCAAAAGCAGGCGTAGAAAGAAGCATTCATGTTGATTGGGGTGAACGGTGGAGAGTCTTCCTATCGTGGTATCTTTGAAGATGGTAGGTTGGTCGTAAATCCACTGGTTATCTACTTCGATGGTGGTACCGTTGCCATTGTAGGTTCTTCAGTCATTTTACAATTAGAAATTTCTCTTTCAACGGTCTTCTTACAATTAAAAATTTGTCTTTGAACGATATTCTTAAATACCTGTGTCCTGGTCGTCATTTATATTCCCTGTGTCCTGGTCGTCATTTATATTCCCTGTGTCCCGGTCGTCATTTGTGTCCCGGTATCCCAGTCTGTAATTTCTCTTTGAGTGTCCCGGTCGTTATTTATATTCCCTCTGTCCCGGTCGTCATTTGCGTCCCGGTCTGTAATTTCTCTTTGAGTGTTTTTTCTTTTTAGTATTTTTTAGTTTTTTACATTTTTTCTTTTTTCAGTTTTCTTTTTCTTCTTTATTTTTCAGCTTCACTATGTCGCCGAACCTTTGTTTTTTTAACTAAAATCTGGTAGGCATTGATGACCTTATCCAAGTCAAAATCCCAAACCCAATCATCATCGCAATCATTTTCAGTTTTGATATGTTTTGACTCTCGCTGATTCCTTTTTATTCCTCGGCACGCTTTCTTTTCTGACTTTCTCTATCAGCAGCAAGTTTTTTGGCATAGACTCTTTGAGCATCTTCATCGGCTTTTGCCATTGTAAGTTCATCAGTCATTTTAAACTTAAACATTAATAGATTTCTACGTGAACATATATGTCTTAAATATCTTTAATGACGTCACCGTCATAGCAAAAATGACGACAACTAACTTCATGACGTCAGTCGACACAGAAACATGACGTCACCTGATCCACAGACAGACAACTTATTTTTATATATATAGATTGTATATAAGATTATACATAATTCATGGCTACTAGCAAAATCTTGTGTAATGTTCAGATGCTCCCTTTGGGTAATACATAGGGCCATAAACAAATATGAGAAGGTAACATTTTCTATTGTTCAACAGTATGTGAGACTGAGCAGCATATACATGAAGTTGACCGAATATATATGTATTCTAAAAAACAAGTAAAACAAAATATAAGCAATATAAGTCACCGCAACATACAATTAAGCAAATATTTCTTATTTTGAGGCATATCTACTTTGTGTAATGAATGGAAGTGGCATTTAAGTGGCCAATAAGCTTAGAAAAAAATGACTGGGGACGATTGTACTGGCTATTTTAGTAGTAACTTATGATTTAGGGAATTTTGAAGAAACTTAAAACAATTTTGGGCTTTTAAAATATATTCGCTTTAGAATGAAAATACTTGTCAATTGCAAGGGGGTTGGAGATGCCAGAGCCATACTTATATTCTACATTAAGTACTTTAAATAACTAAATGCACAAGCAGGATTTCCCGTTAGTTAAAAAATCTGAATAGTCTAAGCTTGAATAATCGACTTAAATATCAAATTCGTTCCAAATGAAGAACTTTTTCCAAACTCTCCTATAAAGAACATTTGCTTGAATAATTTAGCTCCCTTAGACTCTCAATTAAAACTCTTGCTTTCATTTAGCAAGTTTTAATCAGTAGCCTAATTAGTGTTTGAACTGCATGGTTTACACCGAATTCACCCTTTTAAAAGCCTTAATGATCCTTTTACTAAATGGAGAAAAACAAAAAATTTTCGGAAGTTTTCATTCCCATAGCCTATTACATTTAGCAATTTTTTAAGAAAATTTCAACGAGAAAAAGACTAGTTGAAAATTCGTTCACAACTTACCATAATCGAGGGAAACAGCCAACATTTACATCTCCCCCACTTCCTAATTTCTAGAGTTTAAATAAACAGTTTTGGGAATATTTCATATGGAACTGACAGGAGTAAAAAAGTATCAAGCTATTTAACAAATTTTGTTAAATTCGTTACATGCTTCATTTGCAATTCGAAAAGTGAAACTGGGAAGTTTTCGTGGGTCAGTGATCACAACTGTAGAAACATTTTAGTTGACAAGAATCCAAGAAAAAGGAATTTAAAATATTATATATTTTTTTTTACTGTCAATTAGTCCAAAGGGTAAACGGCAAAAACAAAGCAAAGGAGACTATGAGCCCCCGAAAAATGTTTGTATTCGGCCTAAAGCTTTGGCCTAAGCTTTGCAAGCCATGGATGCATGTTAAGTCGCAAGTTAAATAGAAATTTGAAATATTATATATATTTTTTTATTGTCAATCAGTCCAAAGGGTAAAAGGCAAAAACAAAGCAAAGGAGACTATGTGCACCCGAAAAATGTTTTTGGTAGTAGGAGAAGGAGTGAAGAGATAATTTGCATTAAGATTTTAGGGGGGGAAGAGCCTGGAAAAAAATAGTTTATTTTTGTTTTGCAATTTTACAGGAAAGCTTAGCTTCCCTTTCTCTGAAGGTTCTTATTTTGAGGTTTCTCTTTAGCTTTGATTTTCTAGGGTGGCTGAGGAAGGTAATTATTGTCTGTCCAGCCTGTTTCACTGAAGAAATCAATGGCAGTGACGCAAAAACACGGAGATTACCTTCATTTATCGAAATTATCTGAACATCTATACGGTGAAGTTTTTCACTAAAGGGCATCGAGACGAGTCAAGAAACGTCAAGCTTCAAAAGGAAATCCATTCAGTTTTCTTTTAGAGTTAAAAACTATAGCAGGGGTAAAAGGCCTCTTTTAAGGGAAGATAACTTTTTTCGGCATTGTGGAGAAATAGAGACGGGTTTTCTGACCGCCCATATGCTACTACAGCATGACCCAATGCGAGTGCAGTAACAAAATCCCCAAGGTGGGGACATCACCTTTTATCCGCTTTTTTGGTGAAAGGCATCAGTCAATGAAAAAAATATGTACAAAAATAGCCTATTCAAGTTAATTAGGAATATAAAAAAATATAAATAAGTGACAATGCAAGAAAAAAATAAAAGTGAGTTTCAACCTGCGAGTACAAGAACAAAATTACGCTTGTATCGGCTTTGTTTTGATTTACAAATTCGACAGTGCTTTTAAAGAAAACAATACTCTTAGACAAAAAGGAATTTTCTTTTAATGAGCCAAGTACATAAAAGATTTTGTGCCAAAAAGCCAGATTCTAAAAAGTACCAGAACAACGGACAGATTTTACTAGTCTCCGCCCAACCTAAATATTTTACTGCATATGAGCACGGAGACATTTGTGCTGTATTCTACAGTGTGAATGTGATATGTCCAAGAGGTAAGTTTCTTTGGGCGCTGGTTTGTAAGGGATGCTGGATGCTGGCTTGTAAGGCACTTTTTGATGGGATAAAAAAATTTGTGCCTTAACTTTTCAGCCGTGTAATGCGTCATTGGCTGCTTTAAAGATATATCTATCTATCTATATATATAAAAATAAGTTGTCTGTCTGTGTGTCTGTCTGTCAGGTGACGTCATGTTTCTGTGTCGACTGACGTCATGAAGTTAGTTGTCGTCATTTTTGCTATGACAGTGACGTCATTAACGGTATTTAAGACATTTGTTCACGGAAAAATGTTTAATTGTAAAATGACTGAAGAACCTACAATGGCAACAGCCGAGGAAGCTGCTCAAAGAGTTTATGCCAAAAAACTTGCTGCTGATAGAGAAAGTAAGAAAAGAAAGCGTTCCGAGGAATCACAAGAACAGCAAGAAAACAGGCTTGCAGCTGATAGAGAAAGTAAGAAAAGAAAGCGTGCCGGGGAATCACAAGAACAGCAAGAAAACAGGCTTGCGGCTAAAGAACGCAAAACCGCGCAGTTAGATGAAAATCCACCTGGACAGCGAGAGTCAAAACATATCAAAACTGAAAATGATAGCGATGATGATTGGGTTTGAGATTTTGACTTGGATAAGGTCATCAATGCCTACCAGATTTAAGTTAAAAAAAAACAAAGTTCGTCGATATGTACTTCATAGTGACGCTGAAAAATAAAGAAGAAAAAGAAAACTGAAAAAAGAAAAAAAGGTAAAAAACTAAAAAAAAAAACTAAAAAGAAAAAACACTCAAAGAGAAATTACAGACCGGGACGCAAATGACGACCGACACAGAGGTAATATAAGTGACGACCGGGAACCTCAAAGAGAAATTACAGACTGGGACACCCGGACACAAATGACGACCGGGACACAGGGAATATAAATGACGACCGGGACACTCAAAGAGAAATTACAAACTGGGACACCGGGACACAAATGACGACCGGGACGCTAATATTGTATTGTCTCAATCTCAATATTGTCTCAATAAAGAAAATCTTCGTTGTATCTCCGTTCAAAAAACTTGAAGAACATTAGCCCCCCTCCAATTACATTTTTGTGATTGGTGCCTCTGCATCTTCCAATGGCTGATAAAGTACATACACACACAAAATTCTGTGGTACAAAGCATGGTTTCTTGAATGTTGAATTGAATGAATGTTGAATTGAATGTTGAATTTGAAGGTTACGAGCCTGACAAAAGTCAAAGAATCTGAATGAAGATCACACAGTCAGATTCAGCGTATCAGAGAACCCTGTTGAAGAGGTTTCAAGCTCCTATGTGTAAAAATGTGGAATTTTGTATTTGTTTTTGCCAGAAGAAAGATCACGGATGCGCGTTTATTCGTTTTTTTCCAGGAGTGATCATGTCATCCAGTGGGCCTAGAAAATCGGTAGAGGGCTCATTCTAATGGAAATTAAAAGTTCTAGTGCCCTTTTAAGTGACGCAAAACATTGGAGGTTAGCTAAGCCCCCTCCCACGCTACCTTTTTCCAAAAATCATTCGATCGAAACTTTGAGATAGCTCTTTTGTTCAGCATAGTTGAAATGCCCCATAACTGTGTCTTTGGAGATAGCATGTCCCCCCAGAGCCCCTGGGGAAATGTATTTAAGAAATAAAATTTGCCTATTGTTTACGTATAGTGTTTGTTATTGGGAAGTATGCATGCATTTTTCAGGTGGAGAGGAGAGGATGATTTTCTGCTAGGGGGTTTTGCGCGGGTAAAATTTACCAAGGAGATGGAAGCTCCAGTGTTGAACTTTTTAAGGGAAATTTTAAACTGGGGAAATTCCCCATAATTTTTACACCAAATATCTGTATATATCTTGCTTTCTCTTTACCGACTAAATTTTACGCGTGGACATGTCAAGGGTAATTTTCTGGGGTAAAATTTCACCAGGAATGAATTGTCCAGAGAATATATCCTTGTGGAGGGGGATTTTCTCACCAGATTTCCTGGCGTTATCAAAAAACGATCAGAAACTAAATTAAAAAAACATCTTTTCAGCTCAAAGCAAGAAGCAACATTAAAACTTAAAACGAACAGAAATTATAGTTTAAATATGTCCCAATTCTTTCAAACGATACCTCAAATACAAGGGTCGTTTAATTAGAACAATAAGTAACTTTTTTAAAAGTGCCAAAAAACTTTAGCGCAAGGAGCGAGGTATGGAGGAGGGGAAAACCCCCTCAAATACATAATAATATAATTCTGTTCGTTTTAAGTTAATGTTGCTCCTTACTTTGAGCTGAAAAACTTGTTTCTTTTATTTAATTAATGAGACATTATTTCAGTTACATGCATTCATGTGGTCTATTAGAAACCTATCTTTTTTTTTGGTGTGTATAAGTAAATGCGGATATGTTACATACTGACAATTATGATTCTATCGCATGAAATAATAAATCTGTTACTAACAGTAAAAATCATTCTGCCGATGTCTCTGCAACATTGGAAAAAATCAGAAAATAGTTAAAAGACTGCCTGAAAAATGGCGTAGTTCGAAAGCTTTTGTTTATGCTCTTTTAAGACAGTTTTAATTTTCCTCTACACTCAAGTAGTTTAGTAGTTTAGTAGTCCAAGTAGTTTAGTAGTTTAGTTTTCCTCGGACTCTATTAACAATATTAGGCTACCTTGCTTCTATGTTTCGTCTTCTTTTTTTTGTAAGGAAGTTGTAGCTGATAAGGATGCAACAGACGAGAGAAAAACCATGTAAAACTATTGCGGTTTCAACAGACTGGCGACCATTCCCTGTCCATCATAAAAAAAAATAAATTGTAATGCCTACGCTGAAAGGGATATTTAGAAGGGATTGAATCCACCCGAGTACTTACAATAAACTTCCTAAGAATCTCGGGAGAGAATACTCACTAAATCACAAATAGTTCGTGATAACAAACTGTAAGTAAGGAGCGACCCGGGCCAATAGTAACCGAAACTCTAAAAACGGAATTTTGATACAAATAGATACACTAAAAAATCAGATTTTTATGCTAGTTTTAAATATGTAAGTGTCATCAAGTTTAGTCCGTTAATCAAAATTAACGAGCCTGAGAAAATTTGCCTTATTTTTGAAAAAAGGAGGAAATACCCCTAAAAGTCATAGAATCTTAATGAAAATTACACCGTAAGATTAAACTTGTCAGAGAGCCCTACTGTTGAGGTTTCAAGCTCCTATCTGCAAAAATGTGGAGTTTCGTATTTTTGCCAGAAGAAATATCACAGATGCATATTTGTTTGTTTTTTTTCTCAAGGGGTGATCGTATCGACCCTGTGGTCCTAGAATGTCGCGAGAGGGCTAATACGAACGGAAATTAAAAGTTCCAGAGCCCTTTTTAAGTGATCAGAAAAATTGGAGGGCAACTAGGCCCCCTAGCACGCTCATTTTTTTTCGAAAGTCACAGGATCAAAATTTTGAGATAGCCATTTTGATCAACATAGTCGAAAAATCTAATAACTATGTCTTTGAGGACGTCTTGATTCCACATATTCTTAAGGGAAGGGCTGTAAGTTATGAGCTTTGCCCATTGCTTACATTTGGTATATATTATTGGGAAGTATACAAACATTTTTCACGGAGATTTTTTCTGGTGAGGGGAGGGGGTTGGGAGGAGAGGGTTGCGTGGAAGGATCTTTCCCCCACGTTTTTTCTCATGAATTTTCGGCTGCAAGACTTTTTCCACGGGAGAATTTTCCGTCCCCTCTTCAACGCCTCGCTCTTTACGCTAAAGTTTGACTCTTTCTCACAGCTCCGTTGTTTAAAACAGTAAAAAACCTTAGCATAAAGAGCAAGACGTTGAGGAGGGGACAACCCTTTTCATATAAGGAATAATTTATATTCTTTTCAAGTTTTAATTTCGCTCCTAACTTTCAGTAGAAAAAATTTGTTTTTTCTTATTTAATTATCAGGATGGTCGGATTTTTCGCTTGTGAAAACGATAAATAATTTCAAAAGCTATTGTTTCTGTTTCTGACTTAATTATTTTTTCCTCTGAATTCAAGCGGGTTATACTTATCGCTGTCTTAGAAAGGGCTTAGAAAACCTATAAGCGCAGGGGAGAAGGTGCAAGGATGAACCCTTAGGCGCTGAAATCCTGATATTTTATTTGGTTTCAGTCGTTAGATCTTACATTTTTAATGTAGTAATGTCTTTTTTATATTAATCCCCATGTGTAAGCAGTTAGCGGAAAGACCAGATTTAAACATTTATCCTTGCATAAAACATCACATTTTATAAGAAACCATGTGAAAATAATTATCTTCTGCCAAGATTCAATTAAATAAAATTCACCATTTCCTGTTTTTCAAAAATGTATGAAAAGCCTTTCTTTTTGGGAGGAAATTTTAACTGATTGACCTTCAAACAACCAAGAGAAGGAAAGTAGAAAACTATCGGGCTTTCCGCAGAATAGCAACCATTTTCTGGTTATTTGTGACAAAAAATCTTTTTGTGGATCGTAAAAGGCTTTAAAACCCATCAGGATGCTTTTACCAAAAACAAGGAACCTGAGGGAGAAAATCTTACTTAATTATTCAAAGAGTTCGTGGTAAGCAGCTGTAGGTAAGGAGCGGCTCGACTCATAGTAACCGAAACTCTAAAAAATGAATTTGGATACAAGTAGATCTATCAAAAGAACTGGATTTTTATGCTGATCCTAAATTCATAATTTTCATTAAGTTTAGTCTTACCCATCAAGCCTGAGAAAATTTTGCAGATTTAAAAAAAAAGGAGAAACATCCTCTAAACGCCATAGATGAAAATCACACCATCAGATTCAGCGTATCAGAGAACCCTACTGTTGAGATTTCAAGCTTGTATCTGCAAAAATATGGAATTATGTGTTGTTTTTTTGCCAAAGGAAAGATCACGGATGCGTATTTATTTTTATTAATATTTTCCCCAGGGGTGATCATATCAACCCAGTCAGCCTAGAACATTGGGAGTGGGCTCTATCTAACGGAAATTAAAACTTCTAGTGTCCTTTTCAAGTGACCAAACATATTGGAGGTCAACTAGGCCCCCTCCCACGCCACTTTTTCCTGAAATCGTCTGATCAAAATTCTGAGGTAGCTATTTTGTTCAGCAGAGTTGAAAGGCCCAACGAAGTTTAAATTTTGCCCCAATTCTTTAAAAACAACTCCTGGAACACAAAGCTTGTTTAACAAGAACAAACCGTAACTTTTTTAAAAGTGTCGAAAAACTTCAGCGTGATGAGCGAGGTTTTGAGGAGGGGGAAACATTCCTCATATACGTAGTAATTTTTGTTTGTTTTAAGTTCTAATGTTACTTCTTACTTTCACTTGAAAAAAACTTTTTTTTTTATTTGATTACCGACAAGTTCGGGCAGGTACCCTTAATATGTGGATAGCCCTTTGTAGCCTACATCAGATCCTCTTTCACTTGCATTCTGATCCAAGAACGCACACAAAGTTTATTTGCAGAAGAGGGAGGGGTAAAAAATTTAGAAGTAAGTGAGATGAAACATAAATTATCGGAAATTTTATCGAAATCAGTATTATTATGAGCTTCTAGGTTGGAGCATAGACGCAGAACCCTCTGCATGGGCTTTGTATGATACCGCTAATCTCTTAAAATGCGTTTTCACCCACGGAGACCTTTCCAGGGGAGGGGCCAAGGCCATAAGGTTTTTATGGGATAAACGCTACCCCTGCTAGAAAAGTGGAAAAAATTTCGCATAATTTTAAATTTTGTCCTGTTCGTATTCTCTCAGGATTCCAGAGGGAGGGAGGAGGCAAATGTCTAGTAATTCTGTCCCTAAGAGTATACATGCCCACTATCTAAACCTACCCCAAAAATTTAAATAAGTCAATCTAGTTTGAGTTGCATTTGAATAGTTGTAAATCGACTGAATTATTGGCTCTGGCTTTATTATTCCTCTTTGCCCCCCCCCAATATCTTACATAATGATTTTAAAACATCAAGGAAAACATGAATGAAGTTAACATGTCAGTTCAACAAAACGAAAAGAATCAGTAGTTTTACACTTTTTTAAACTGAAACCGTACTTGAATTAGTATGAGTTTTTCGATTATACCTTTTATTTGGCTCCAATTTGTTTTGTTTTTTTACCTACTTTGAGTACCTTAAATTAAATTGTTAAGTAAGGAATTCACGAAGTGAAGATGTTTAATAGTAAGCCTTTTACGATTCTCTTGAAACTTTTTATTAGATAGTCGGCTTTTTACGAGCCATAAGAATGCAGGCTCTATATCAACCAGGAAAATTTGATTTGCAATATCATCTGCCAGATCGTTAATATGTCATCGGCTGAAATTTGAAGTGGAATTTGCCTGTCTCGTAAACTAAAAAGAAGAATTGGTCGCCCGCTATGACAACACTGCAATTTGCTTACCCCTTTTGCTCAAGCCGAGCAACCAGCAATTGTACTGTTGTACAACAATTATATACGCAGACCCCAATTTGGACTCTTGGAATCAATAATCTTACTACGGAGCAAGATTGACAAATTGGATTATCAGAATATGCACGGTAATTGAAATTTCTTAGAACTGTAAATGTAGACACTTAAAGTAAAAACAAAGCAATAGGAAACAAGAAATTATATAGAAATTTAAAGAGATTAAAATCCGCCACATGCCTTTTGGGCTTCTTCTTTAAATCCTTCACGATATTGTAGTATTTTGTTCTTTTTCTTCGAATTTGGGTTCCCTCAAACAATACATTTTGGCATAAATGGCTGCTCTAATGTCAAAAACAAATTCTTGCTTCTAGTGTTCTGGAAGTCGATTCTACAATTTTTCAAGTAACTTGATTGGAGTATAAATATATTAACCAGCTCTACACCGAGGATTATGCTGATTATCTATGATTGTTCTACAGAAAAGTCCACTGACCTCCTCCTCTCCCATGGCAACAATTGAGAGAGTGAGGGAGGTAAGTGGCCATTTCCTCCATGTATCCCCCTTCCAAGATGTCTAAAAACATCTTTCTTTGGCATTTTCATTGAAAATATTCTTGCTTGGTATTTTTGCAAAAAAATATAAAGAAAAACAGTATATTTGCACCAGATTCTTAGAAAAATATATATTGACCACGATCCTCACATTTCCATGAATTGGTGCCACGGCCTCACCATTATTCGCAGGGTGCAGCAGTGTAATATTGCATAATAGGGGTCGGCACTGTTTCCGTTTGTGTTTCTGTTTTTTCCCATCGTTTTCTTTTCTGTTTTTTTCTTTTAGAAAACGGAAAAAACAGAAAACAGGTGGTCGTTTTTCATTACCGTTTTTGTTTCAGTTCCGCTTTTTTTTTATCGTTTTTGCCGTTTCTGTTTTTCTGAAGCCCGTTTTTCTTCATTTTCCGTGTTTTGGATGCGAATGGAATCATATTGCATTCTTGCGACCTTTACTGCGTTTGGACACTTGTCATGTACAGAGTCAGGACTCGAGGTAATCTCGAATCAAAACAAATTCAAGCATCCAGGGTGAGTTTCGTCAGTTCAGAAAATGTCTGAAAGAAAAGGAGTTTGTTATCAGAGAAATTTAAGTAAGTAAAATTTAAGGTATATACATATATATATATATATATATATATATATATATATATATATATATATATATATATATATATTATTTATATATATAAAAATAAGTTGTCTGTGTGTGTGTGTGTGTCGAGTGACGTCATGTTTGTCGACTGACGAAATTACAGACCGGGACATCAGGACACAAATGACGATCGGGACACCGGAACATGGGGAATATAAATGACGACCAGGACACTCAAAGAGAAAGCGATGGGGACACAAGTAATGTTCGATTAGCAATCACCATCAACAAAGCACCGGGACACAAATGACGACCGGGACACAGGGAATATAAATGACGACCAGGACACTCAAAGAGAAATTACAGACTGGGACACCGGGACACCAATGACGACCGGGACACAGGGAATTTTTCCCATGGACAATTATATGTTGCATGTTCAAGAGTCGGTAAACCTGACAATCTATGTATATGCACAGACAAAGGGATTCGCAAGTTTTACGTAGTTAAATATATATATATATATATATATATATATATATATATATATATATATATATATATATATATATATATATATATATATATATATATATATATATATATATATATATATATATATATATATATATATATATATATATATATTCACAGCTGGGCCACAGGGACACAACTACAATGGCGCGTAACTAATATGGCGCGTAACGACTTACGCGCACGGGGGGGGGGGGGGCTTGGGGGGACGCGAAGCGCTTCCACCAACTAGGTGTTGGGGTGGCGCGAAGCGAAGCGCCACCCCAACAGCAAGTATATATATAAAAATAAGTTGTCTGTGTGTGTGTGTGTGTGTGTGTGTGTCGAGTGACGTCATTTTTGTGTGTCGACTGACGTCATGAAGTTAGTTGTCGTCATTTTTGCTATGACGGTGACGTCATTAACGGTATTTAAGACATTTGTTCACGGAAAAATGTTTAATTGTAAAATGACTGAAGAACCTACAATGGCAACAGCCGAGGAAGCTGCTCAAAGAGTTTATGCCAAAAAACTTGCTGCTGATAGAGAAAGTAAGAAAAGAAAGCGTTCCGAGGAATCACAAGAACAGCAAGAAAACAGGCTTGCAGCTGATGGAGAAAGTAAGAAAAGAAAGCGTGCCGGGGAATCACAAGAACAGCAAGAAAACAGGCTTGCGGCTAAAGAACGCAAAACCGCGCAGTTAGATGAAAATCCACCTGGACAGCGAGAGTCAAAACATATCATAACTGAAAATGATAGCGATGATGATTGGGTTTGGGATTTTGACTTGGATAAGGTCATCAATGCCTACCAGATTTAAGTTAAAAAAACAAAGGTTCGGCGATATGTACTTCATTGTGACGCTGAAAAATAAAGAAGAAAAAGAAAACTGAAAAAAGAAAAAAGGTAAAAAACTAAAAAAAACTAAAAAGAAAAATCACTCAAAGAAAAATTACAGAACGGGACACAAATGACGACCGAAACAGAGGGAATATAAATGAAGACCGGGAACCTCAAAGAGAAATTACAGACTGGGACACCCGGACGCAAATCACGACCGGGACACAGGGAATATAAATGACGACCGGGACACAGGGACACAACTACAACGGGGACGCTGGGGGCACAGGCGGGATATATAAATGACGACCGGGACACAGGGATTGTTCGAATAGAAATTACAGACCGGGAAACCGGGACACAAATGACGACCGGGACACAAGGATTATAAATGACGACCAGGACACTCAAAGAGAAATTACAGACCGGGACACCGGAACACAAATGACGACCGGGACACAGAGAATACAAATGACGACCGCGACACTCAAAGAGAAATTACAGACTGGGACACCGGGACGCAAATGACGACCTGGATAAAAATGACGACCGGGACACCGGGACACAGGGAATATAAATGACGACCAGGACACAGGTATTTAAGAATATCGTTCAAAGACAAATTTTTAATTGTAAGAAGACCGTTGAAAGAGAAATTTCTAATTGTAAAATGACTGAAGAACCTACAATGGCAACACCCGAGGAAGCTGCTCAAAACGAATGTACTCAAGCCGAAGTAGCTGAGTTGGTAAAGCGTTATGTTTCAGGTTCTAGGTCCGAGAGGCTCCAGGTTTGAACCTTGGCTTTAGCATTAATACAATAAGAAGAAAAAAACTAAAAAAGGTAAAAACTACAAAAAAATGTTTCTGTATCGACTGACGTCATGAAGTTAGTTGTCGTCATTTTTGCTATGACGTTGACGTCATTAAAGATATTTAAGACATATATGTTCACGTAGAAATCTATTAATGTTTAAGTTTAAAATGACTGATGAACTTACAATGGCAAAAGCCGATGAAGATGCTCAATGAGTCTATGCCAAAAAACTTGCTGCTGATAGAGAAAGTCGGAAACGAAAGCGTGCCGAGGAATCAAAAGAACAGCAAGGAAACAGGCTTGAGGCTAAAGAACGCAAAACCGCGCAGTTAGATGAAGATCCACCTGGACAGCGAGAGTCAAAACATATCAAAACTGAAAATGATAGCGATGATGATTGGGTTTGGGATTTTGACTTGGATAAGGTCATCAATGCCTACCAGATTTTAGTTTAAAAAAACAAAGGTTCGGCGATATGTATTTCATAGTGAAGCTGAAAAATAAAGAAGAAAAAGAAAACTGAAAAAAGAAAAAATGTAAAAAACTAAAAAATACTAAAAAGAAAAAACACTCAAAGAGAAATTACAGACCGGGACACAAATGACGACCGGGACAGAGGGAATATAAATAACGACCAGGACACTCAAAGAGAAATTACAGACTGGGATACCGGGACACAAATGACGACCGGGACTCAGGGAATATAAATGACGACCAGGGCACAGGTATTTAAGAATATCGTTCAAAGACAAATTTTTAATTGTAAGAAGACCGTTGAAAGAGAAATTTCTAATTGTAAAATGACTGAAGAACCTACAATGGCAACACCCGAGGAAGCTGCTCAAAACGAATGTATTCAAGCCGAAGTAGCTGAGATGGTAAAGCGTTATGTTTCAGGTTCTAGGTCCGAGAGGCTCCAGGTTTGAACCTTGGCTTTAGCATTAATACAAAAGAAGAAAAAAAACTAAAAAAGGTAAAAACTACAAAAAAACTAATATGGCGCGTAACGACTTACGCGCGCGGGGGGGGGGGGCTTGGGGGGCGCGAAGTGCCACCCCAACAGCTAGTATATATATATATATATATATATATATATATATATATATATATATATATATATATATATATATATATATATATATATATATATATATATATATATATATATCTATATATATAAAAATAAGTTGTCTGTGTGTGGATCTGTGGATGGATCAGGTGACGTCATGTTTGTTCACATATGACGTCTGAATTATTTCACACTAATACAAAAGAAGAAAAAAACTAAAAAAGGTAAAAACTACAAAAAAAACTAAACAGAAAAAAAAAAAACTAAAAAAGCTAAAAAACTAAAAAAAACTAAAAAAAGGTAAAAATCTAATAACTAAAAAAACTGAAAAAAATAAAAAAAGGCAAAAACTACAAAAAAAATAAAAACTAATAAAAAAACTAAAAAAGCTAAAAAACTAAAAAAACTAAAAAAACTAAAAAAGGTAAAAAACTAAAAACTAAAAAAGAAAAAAACTAAAAAAAAGGAACACTAATACAAAAGAAGAAAAAAAACTAAAAAAGGTAAAAACTACAAAAAAAACTAAAAAGAAAAAAAAACTAAAAAAGCTAAAAAACTAAAAAAAACTACAAAAAGGTAAAAAACTAAAAACTAAAAAAAACTGAAAAAACTAAAAAAAGGCAAAAACTAAAAAAAAACTAAAAACTAATAAAAAAACTAAAAAAGCTAAAAAACTAAAAAAACTAAAAAAACTAAAAAAAGGTAAAAAACAAAAAAAAACTAAAAACTAAAAAAGAAAAAACTAAAAAAAAGGAAAAAAATGAAAAATAAGAGAAAAAGAAAACTAAAAAATATTAATAAATATAAAAAATATAAATATAAATATAATATAAATTAGCAATCAACAAAGCACCGAGACACAAATGACGACCGGGACACAGGGAGTATAAATGACGACCAGGACATAAGTAAAAAAAAAAACTAAAAAAACTAAAAAAATGGTAAAAACTACAAAAAAACTAAAAACTAATAAAAAAACTAAAAAATCTAAAAATCTAAATAAACTAAAAAAGAAAAAAAAGAAAAAAGGAAAAAAATAAAGGAGAAAAACAAAACTAAAAAACGAATGTATCTACAGACCGGGACACCGGGATACAAATGACGACCGGGACACAGGGAATATAAATGACGACCGGAAAACAGGGACACAACTACAATGGGGACGCCGGGGGGCACAGGGGGATATAAATGACGACCGGGACACCGGGACACAAGGAATATAAATGGCGCCCGGGACACTCAAAGAGAAATCACAGACTGGAACACCGGGACACAAATGACGACCGGGACACAGGGAATATAAATGACGACCGGGACACAGGGACATAACTACAAAGGGGACGCCGGTTTGCACAGGGGGATATATAAATGACGATGGCGACTCAGGGAATGGTCGATTAGCAATCACCATCAACAAAGCTCAAGGGCAATCATTAGAATCATGAGGTATAGATCTGAATACGGATAACCAAAACAAGCTTATCTTGTTAATATATCCCTCCCTTTAGCAACAATAGGTAAACTAAATATTATAAATTTTACCAAATCACAAATATTAACACATTGCAAAAAACCTGAATGAACTAAACAATTATAGAATCCATCTTTACCATGTGGCTAATTTTTTAAAGAATCCGCTCAATTAGAAACACAATTCAAAATAAATGGCGCTGTGACAACATTTCTCGAACCTCCGAAATTAGTTAAAAATTTCTTTAAGTATTTCTAGATAATTCTTTTGATATTTATTTAAAAGTTCGTTATAATGAAAACTAAATTTTTTAAATTGCCAAGTTAATTTATTTGCAGAAAAACCTCTTGATATCAATTTTTGGCTTAAGATTTTACATCTATTTTTAAAATCAATATAATTACTACAAATCCTTGCATAACGAAGTAACTGTGAGAAAAACGCTGAATATGTGATATTTGAGTGTATATTACTTTCAGGGAATGGGAAACTAATCACTTCAAAATCAAAATCATCCGTTTTATTATACATTTTAAAACTTAATTTATTATTATCACAAATATTAATATTTAAATCTAAGAAATGATCTTCATGACCAGCGCCACGACTAGGCTCAAGAATAAGCTCTGATGGATATATATTTTTAGAAATATCAATGAAATCCTTACAATTTAAGACCAAAATATCATCTAAATATCTTTTATTATTTGACAAAGCATGTTTTAAATTAATTGGATTATTCTTATCCATCATATATTTATATTCTAGTTGACTTAAAAACAAGTCAGCTATAAATGGGCTGGCATTCCCCCCCATGGGGGAATGCCATAATTTGCTTGTACAAATCACCCCCAAATCTTATATAAGTATTGTATAAAACAAATTCCAATAACTCAAAAATCATATCCAAGCTGTAACATCTCAAGTTAACTGTAGTATTAAAGCAGTTTGTCCATATGGCTTTTTTATTATAACTGTCTATTTTTAAGAACCTTTTACTAGATAAGAGGAAAGATTTCTTTATAACAGTTTTTAAATTATCAAACACTAAATTAAGTGATAAATTAGTATACATTGTCGCAAAATCGAAAGACTCAATTCTTTTAGCTGAAACCATTGTTAAAGAATCTATCACCTGCAGTGAATTATTAACACTCCAATATGGATTAAAATTCGAAAATTTTTTAATACCAGAACAATAGGTTTTAAGTTTATTTACAATTTCCTTTAAAATTAAAGAGATGTCAGTAGCAGCAATGCGGGTTGGACATTTAGCTGCTCCAGCAATAAACCGTGGTTTAGGGGGATTCTTATGAAATTTTACAGTCCGATATAGGAAAGGGAACTTTTTATCATTGTCATTTATTTTAATATTAAAATTTTTAAAAAGTATTTCTTCAGTCTTTTCAATTAAATTCTCATCCTCTATATTTACCTTTTCATAAACATTAGTTGTGCATAACTCCCTTTTTAAGATATCACAATACAGCTTCTGACAAATTATGGCAAAATTATTATTAGCTTTATCCACTGGCACAATTACAAATTCATTCTTTAGATTAGCAATTGCTTGTTTAATCTTCGCATTATAAAATAATGATTTAGTGTTACTATTTTTTAAGTTAGAATATATTTTATTTCTTACTCTACTAATAATTAAATTCTTCCAACTTTGAAAACTCTCTTTATTTTTATTCTCTTTCTTACACCACTTATCAATAAATAAATCAAAATCATTTTCCAAGCCATCAAGAACACTCGATGGTTTCAGATGATGAGAAAGACGGAAATTAGCCCTTTATTCATTATAATTTGAAGATCATCTTGCTTTATTATTGACAAGTCCCCTGTTATAACATGTTTGTAAGTAGGATTTACAAATGGGCCAAGTTGCTTACAATTACAAACCGGTTTCCAATTTATATCGCTATCTAGTTTTTTTTAGTATTAAATTATAATTAAAAATAATTTGTCCAATAGTTTTTGAAAATTTATAAGTTAAAACTGGACTATCATTATAATTTAAATTACTAGGAAGGGCCTGTTTCACATCCCGCTGATTTAAAATTTCTGGTAAATTAATATCCTCAATCTGCTTACAAGTAAAATTAATAGGTAAATATAATCTGTTATCCTTATTACCAATCTTATCGAACTTTTTCTTTTTTGAAATAAATTTCGTTTTAGTTAGAATGCAAATTGTATCACATATTACTTTAAAATTATAATCAAGAGCTGTATTATTCTTAACAATCCAGAAAAGTTTGATTAAATTCCTCTTGGATAAATTATTTAGACACTTTATTACAGAAATCATACCCCTAGATTCAAGTAGCTGGCATAGATCTATAGAAAGCATATGTACATCTAATTCATTTTTTCTACTATTTTTCCTATGTCCTCTCGATCGTTTTTTACGTTTAGTAGGACAAGTAAAAGAAGGATGGTCCATAAAACCATCAATACATTTAACAACAACATGAGACATGTCACCATATTTTGCCACACGATCATTTAGCCCAAAAGGATAAGCTGTACCAAGAGTATGGATCCAGAAATCCTCCTGTTTACGTAGTCTATTATTCTTCTCTTCTTTATTTAAATTTTCCAATTCTAAATTTTCTAAAATTGTGACAGTTATATCTGATATGGAACATTTACCATTACTACAATGTTGAACTAGATAGTTATTAGTTTTTTCATTATTAACTAATATGGTGCGTAACGACTTACGCGCGCGGGGGGGGCTTGGGGGGGGGGTTGCGCGAAGCGCCCCCACCAACTAGGTGTTGGGGTGGCGCGAAGTGCCAAACAGCTGGTATATATATATATATATATATATATATATATATATATATATATATATATATATATATATATATATATATATATATATATATATATATATATATATATAATACTTTACCCCATCTTTGTCCTCTAATGTGTAAATGTATAGCCCAAATTATATTTTTCGAAAGCATTTTGCCGTGCTTCACTATTGTTTCAACTCATGTTCCTGTAAAACCAAATTAATAATGACAAAACACATGAGATGTAAATGGGTGTACGGAAGGAGGGGGCAACTGCCCCCTAGAACTTCAATTTCACACTAGATGTGGCTGAAAAAGCAGACGGTTGAAAAAGCGGTTGTAAAAAGGTAGATGGCTAAACAAGCAGTTGATACAAGGTTGATGGTTGAAAAAGCAGGAAATAACAGAAATGTCCAAATACTGGTTCCGATATCGATGCCGTACTGCGACACGCGCAAAATTTGTTTTTACTGTAGCACCAAAAATCGCAGCTTAACACGCACAATTGGGCAACCCTACTCAAGAAGTAAAATTAGGTTAATGAGATGTACTTAACTATTATGGAAATTTAATTCTTTAGGAACAAATGTCAGCTATATATTTGCACGTTAGGGGGTGAGGGTGAGAGGCGTTGATACACAGTGGCGTAATTTTATCAAAATCCCGGGTGGGGGGCAAAGTTGGAGCAAATGTTCCCGAATCAAGTGAAAATGACAGTAAAAAATGAAAAATAGGCTATTTGGTACCATAAAGTTACTATTTAGTACTATAAAAGTACAATAAAGGTACTTTATAGTACTATAAAGATGAAAATAAACTAAGAAACTGACCTGCTTCTGTTGATGCTCGAATTATGCAGACTTATCTTAGTTTTGACAAGATTTCAAAAGAAACTAAATGTCAGCTGGGGGACAAACTAGGGTCTGTTTGGTCTTTTTTCTATATTTGATCGTTTTTATTAATCGGTGTTTGTCAATGTTCCCTTTACTTTCATAAACCTTAAAAACTAAAAATAACGGAAAAAAAGAAACGGAATTCCGTTTTTTTTCTCCGTTTATGTTAAAATATATTTCTGTTCGGCTTTTTAATTGCCGTTTTTTACCGTTTCTGTTTTAGCCAAAAACAGAAAAGGTGCAGACCAAACTTCATATTAATATCAGAGGCAATCCTCGGGCGTTGCTTGTAGTAAAGAGCCATAAGCCTCCATAGTTTTTTTCCCCAAAGCTACTTCATATGGAAGAGCTGGCTATAAAAACTGTAGAGGGGACTCATTCGATTGAAAATTAAAACTCGTAGTATACTTTTTAAGAATCAAGTGATTGTTAGTCAACCACCCCTCCCCTGTTATTATTTTCTAATACCCCTTCCCTATACCCTCCAAATACACTGGATCAGAATTTTGAGATAGTATTTTGTTCAAGGTCTGATAAATATGCCTCCTGGGATTATATGACCCCAACAGACCTTCGAGTAAAGTCGGTAGATAATGTAAATTGGCAATAGTTTAAACATATATTTCATAATCAAAAGGGTGGAGGGGTTTTGCCGTATATCAGGAACAGCTAAATGAATTCAATTAAACTTCGAGGGATTGTTGACAGGGGTGCAGCCAGGCTGTTAAAAGGGTGTATTTACGATATCTTACCCTCTGGATTTTTCCGCCCCCGAGATTAAAAAAAAATTATTTTATTGTATATTCGTTGAAAATACCTTTTTTTGAAATTTTTGTCAAAAAAATAAAATTACCCCCTCCCTAAACGAATGTCACCCTCCCCCAAACATTTTAGTGAATTTGTGCCACAGCCCGCTCATTTTATGCTGTTCATTTATGTAGTACTGTATAACTGTTAGTATCACAGCACTGTCTGTATTAAAGAGCAAAAAGTCATCACTGTTTTTTATTCCTCCCAGAGCTAATTGAGAGGGAACAGGTATTCTTAGAAGCAACAGAGGGGGTAATATATTTTTTCAAAATAGTGAAAAAATCCGATTAGCATTCCTCCTGGATGACATGACACCTACAGGCCCAGGAGCAAAGGTCGTAAATAATATAAATTAGTAATTGTTTAAACATATATTTTGTGATGGAAAGGATATTACTATTACCAGTAGCCTATTACAAGATTGGCGCTTGCAATATCTCTTGAATGGCTAAGTGTCTTAAGTTAAAACTTTCAGGAAATGTTGAGGGAGACTATGAACCATATCAAACACAGTGGCGTCGTTTGGGGGGTGGGGGGTTTGTAAGGGGGGAAGTTGCACCCCCCCCCCAATAATTCAGAGAAAAAACTATAATTCGTTAAGTAACTTTAAAGGTGTTGCTCGTTTTAAGCTTCAAATTCGCTCTTTACTTCGACCAGATAATTTATTTAATTAGTCCCAACTAGTTTTTAATGTAAAAAACGCGAAAAATAGTGGTCCATTGCGCTTCCTTAATAATACTTATGCAAATATACCGCCTTTGAAGTCTTATTATCAAGGAATAGGTCATCTATGTCTTATGTTCAGCGCAACATCAACCAGGGAGAATTTTGCTCTTGTTGGCACGTCTAGTGCTTGAAATACATTACAGCGAGCAACAAGTTCGACTGTTTTCAATATCTGAATTAGACTATGGTATGTTAAATTTGCGTCTCAAGCTAGATTAAGCAATTATTTAATGTTTGATCTCGGCTATTCCATAGGGCAGTGTCAAAGGAATTCAGACCTACAGAGGTCTAAGAACCAAAAGTTCCGAGTATTGAATGGTGATACATTTTTGTTGCTATTGAAACTAGTTCCAGTGGTGCCAATCACGGAAAGAGGAGGAATTTGCCTCCTGGATACTCCCTCCATCCCTTGATTTTATAAATAAATTTTTATTTGGTATTTCATGGAAAAAAAGAAAAATAATTGCCCCCCCCCCTCTTTATAGAATTAAGATGGTTGAGAAGTAAATATGTTAAAAAATAATTCTTAGACCTACTTCATAATGTGGACAATAATTGTAATGAACACATTTTAACTGAAGTTGCACTATAGTTTACCCACAGCTCCCCTGGTATGCAAATATAAAACCCGAATTATTCATATCCCGTGAGTTTTACCATGCTTCACTCTTGTTTCAATAAAAAAGATATTAAAGATAAATATTAAATAAAAAACACACATAAAAAACACGTTGTGGGTGTCATATGGTAGTTTAGGATTGCCTTATTAAGTTGAATTTGTAAGAACATTTGTTTACAAATTAACCCATAATTAGCTCTCTATGATGCCCATGTCTCTGGCCTGGCCTTTCTCTTCCAAAAATGTCACAAAAATTGCAGTTTTAAATTACCATATGATAGTTTATGAAAGCTTTATCCAGTCTAATTTATAAAAAAGATAAGATACTAGAATTAGCCATATTTCAGTGCCGCGATAGCAACGAAGAAATGAGGAGGACATATCGCTGCTGCCCATGCCAAAAAAAAAGATTGTTTCTTGTTGTTCAAGTAGATGGGTTATAATTTTTCTGTATAAGGTTTCGACAATTGCAATTTAAAGGGTATACTTTTGGATCTGCTCAGACACTATTTATAAATCACATGCAACTGAATGGTGCGATGCACGGGGCTATTGGAATAGCGCTTGGTTCAACAATGAGACATAATATCCAGTGATGCGCGCGGGAGCTCACTCACCCCAAAGCTTGTTTACAGCACGCTACTGTCGCCTCCAGCATCTCATAGCTGACAACTTTAGTTAAAGCTGAACGTCAGCATTTAATTTTAGTTGATATGTATGCGTTATTTATTTATGCATTGTATAAAGTTTTTTAAATCAACCGAGTAACGTCATTGCTAAATAGTAACTTTTCTTTACTACCCTTTGAAGAGAAATGTACTTTTGAAAACCTAGAGAAGGAAGAGGTCATCTCTACTTTTGTAACCGTTTGGTAACCCCCCCCCTCTATTCTCCATAAGGTAGAAGAGCACAGGCACATATGGTCCCAGAATTGAGACAGCTGGGCTGGTATATATCCAATAAATTTATTAGTTTAGAAAAAGCGTGTTCGTAAGCTCAGCGATGTAAAATGACCAAACTTTCGGTTCTTTCACCAGCTCCGTTAAAAACCACCCCTGTCCAGCTCTCGAGTTTTAACCGTTTTATAATATAATTTATATCAATTTTATTTGGTTTTTACAGGTTAATAAAACCAAGAAAGGGCAGAGCTCCTCGCTTTTTTTTTGGTTCAGAGCCAACTGTATGAAAGCAACGGACTTTGAACACCAAGAAGAAGGCATTGAAAAGAACTATGATTCACCATCTACATCTTCTTGTAGCAACATAAAAACAGAAAGTGAATTCAATCCAAATTGTGAAAGCAGCTCAACCTTGACCAAATTAGTAAACAAATGAGATGCACATTAAAATGAGATGCATAAAAAGATGCACATGGAGAGGTCTTCGGGGATAGGTCTCCTCTAGAAAACTTGAGATTTTACGATTACTCGAACTTTGTAAGATTGTACATTAGATGGGAGTTCAGCTATGAAAAAAGACCCATGCAGAATGTCTGCAGAGAACCGGTTGTAGTGGTTCTGGAGGACATAAATTCGTCATACAGAAAACTTTACGTTTTCAAATTATAAAATGGTGCCGTTTTTAAGGTATTATACCGTCAATGAATGCGATTGAATTTTTTTTTTTTTTTTTCATGGGGTTCTAACAAGCATTTCATACAAAATTAATTTTAATTGGTAAGAATTTTGTAAGCAATTTTCATATATTTGTTCTAAACAGTAAAAAAGAAATCCTAATTGTTTTCGTGGAGCAAAAAATCACATATAGGCATAGAAAATGAAAGTTATTCGTCATGCTGGAAGTTTTCTATCTGAGGGAATATCTGTTTGAGCTTTCGTATTTAGCACAATCTTATTCAGTCGCATTGCCTTTTGAATTTTTTTTTTGCCTTCCCTCTTCTCTTTTATTATTGGCATCAATCCAAATTAAGAAAGGGGAAAATATTGGTTTCACTTTTTTATATTTTCTTTTAATATTTTGGAAATAACCAAATAAAGTCATTTGAAATTGTACGAGAAAACCATAATGCACTGGAGGTTTAAGTAGATTTGTTTGTTGATTCTACCAGCGTTTTGAAAAAAAAATGTTGAGTTTGGAATTTTAACACATTGTTTTTTGAAATAAAAACCATCTTCAACTTTTATCCTTTTTACCCCCTGTCAGTTTTTCAGAATTTTAAAACATAAGTATGTTACATAAACTATGAAGCAATCATTTTGTTCATTTTGCGTTTCAACTTCGCTCTTTACTTCTGTCAAAAAAACATTTAAAAAAAAATTAATAACAACAAAGTGCCAAAAATTCCTAGAAAACCTTTCATGTTGCGAAATAGTCTATATCATTCTTACGATGCCATAAAAATCATTGTCGGAGTGAAGTCTAATTCTGTTCATATCAACTATGATATGAAAGGCCCCTCCTGAATTCACAAGTGTCATCAACGTCCCTTTCCCTTTTTATATCCTGGACTGAGAGGAAATCAAATCAATTCGAAATGCAATAAGTATGGAAAAGCTTCCTTGCTTCACAGATTCCTGAAACTTATTTGGCATGGAACCTCTTTGTCTCATTACTGTAGTGAAAATGAAAAATAAATAACATCTCAGTGATACAAATGAAGGGTCTTATTAAAACCTTTCTTAAATCACAATTTAAAAGCACTTTCAAATCAGATTTGCATTATTCTAATATGAGGGAGGGGTTGGGGTAGTATTCCCAACTTTGGGAGCCATTGTCTGGCTTTTGAAACTAGTTCTTATTTTTTCCTTTATTCATGTCTGATTGAACCATCAAAACAATTTAAATTAGGCAAAGACCTGCTTGATAAGAAAAACGCTACTTCGAGGGATCTCAAAGTAGTCCTTTTTCTGCTCTTCTTTACTTTCTGAACGGCAAGCAGAATAAGAAAAATCTATTAAAATAACTATTAATGAAACTATTTTAATAAAAGTTTATAGCGATATACTTTGGCAGAAGGCCTACCGTTTCGATAGAGAAAAACTGAAATTTATTAATGTTACATTGGTATTATTTGAATTTTTATATCAAAATAAATTCGTATAGTGGTGGAAAGAGGGCATCCTCCAAGATGAAATCATACTTAAGACAAAATTATACAATTTGATTCCTCAAATTGGATTTTTTTTTTTAATCAGATATTCCAACACCACAGCCAAAAACTTGACGGAAATCTGTTTTACTATTCATGTTTTCAGATTATTCACACTTTTTTAATTCATGTAATTTATATTTTTTTTATTCATATTATTTCATTATACTCGTATTCATACGAGTATAATATTCATATAATATATTCATATTATAATATATTCGTATTATTTATATTTTAATTGAATGTCTCTGTTTCGATTTTGTTTATTTTTTTTTCTGCAGGCCGTAGCATCAAACGGGTTGTCCTTCAAGTTCCAAACAGAGCTTATCTAAAAGCAAATTTTCCGTTTCAGTAAAATTGACATAGAATGTGAATGTAGCAAGTGGCGATACTACTGACTAATTATTCTAAAGCATGATACAAATTAGATAACCAAATGTTTTATTTTTAGATTTGATAATTTAAAAACCTTAGTGTACGAATATTCAACTACTTCGCCATTTTACTGAAGGTTTTCAATTGCACGTTCCAGATCTGAATATGAATTCACATTAGTACAATTGATATTTTACCACTTTTAGTGGAACAAAATTGACTGTATCACTAATTATTTCAGAAATAATTAGATCTCCGTCAATCCTATTTGGGAGGGGAGTTGCTTAAATCCTGAACCCCCCTTCCCCCCTTGGATATGGCATTCTTGATTATATGAAATAAAGAGAAAACAAGAAGAAATAACACGGTTAAAACGCGTAATAACTATTCCAGTAAAAATTAAACTGTCACACTAAACATTTTCTTGTATTTTCTTGTTTATTGCCAATTTTACTGAAAACACAGAAAATATAGGAATTTAACATTGAGATGCAAAAGCTTGAATGTCCAGCCCTGATAAAGTATAGGTGTTCCTTTGGCAATTATCATAAGTTCCGCATGCTGGTCATTTTTATCTACATCCATTCGGATATTATTTTTACACAAATAGTCTCACAAATAAATCCGAATTAGCACTATGTTTGTTATTAAGCATGGTCGAGTTTTCAGAAAATTAATTATCCTAGATGAAAAAACAATCATTTGCAAATCTAGAAAACTAAAATAATACTTCTACAATTTTGACTGGGAGAGGAACGGCTACTAGTTCGAAATAAATACAAAAATCGATATATTATGCGGGAAATATTGAAAATTTTTAAGTGTAATCGTAAAAATCTCAAAATTTCGATAGACGGTGGGAGGAGGTCAAGACAGATGGCCCTTGTGTACGTCCCTATTAGGAACCCCTGTCTTTCTATTTTCATTTTCTTATCTGTAGAAATCTATCCCTTTGCTCAAGTTGATTTTTTTTTTAAGAACCAGTTAGAAGCGGATTTTACGGAGTCCATGAAACAAACAATGAAATACAGTTTAAAACGATGATGGAATGCTGGTTTTTAGCATAGGGCATTCTTTGCTTCCTTTTGAACTTCTTTTGCAGCCCTGTAGCCAATTTAGTTCTTGGGAAAATACAAAAATTATTTTTGTATATTTTTGCCCATACAAGATATTTTTTGCCCATACAAAAATTATCTTGATTCTTAAAAATTGAACACATAAATATGATTGCAACTTATGAATTTGACTCTAGTCTTAAGGCTTTATAATTATTTCCTCTTTTAAAGAAATAATAAAGATGCCTATTTAAAGCTTGTAAGTTCAGTTTTGGAATTGGCACCCTGGATACGGATTAGCGCTCTTGTCAGCGTTCTTGCCAAATTGCTCAGGAGAGGAAATTGTTTGTAGAAAAGAGGGAAGATGTTCGGGAAGAAATTGTTCAATCTTTACTATCATGTTCTAGTCGTTTTTGTTAAATGGATCTTTCCAAAAATTCCCAGGGAGTCGTACCTTCATTTCTTATGCTCACCGTACGCAAACATTTCAATTTTAGACTGTAAGATAAAAATGATTTCAAGGGCTATGGAAGGTTGAACACTTTTACAGTTTACCATACACAAAAAGTCCATATTTGAATTGTTTATTGAAAAAGGAGCTCCATATAAATATAAATCAGGTACAAATTCAAGTTATAAATGTACACTCAACGTAGTTCAGTTGCAAGGAACAGCATGATGCGATAATATCGAACAAATAATCAGTTTAAACACCAACGCAAAAACACTGGTTACATTTTATACACTATCATAATAAAAACCCAATAATTTGGGTGAATTGGTACTCCAGAGTTTACTAAACTAAGTGGCTATCAACTACAACCTCTCATAGCAAACTCGCCACAAAATCTAAGAGTAAACACATTGAAGTCAAGTGTTTCAGGATACCGACAGTAATCTGTCCGTCAGAGGACAAATTACCGTTTAAATTCATTACCCATTCCATGCAAAAAAGAAAAAGAGTTAGACATAAATTTGCCGTATCTGGTTATTACCCTTGCCATTTGAGGGGATAACTTTTTTTTTGTCTTTGTAAGGAAAAAAGAAATCATATTCAGGAAAGCAGGGCTAATTTTGATTTGGAGATTTAAATATAGAGCAGCCATTTCTGAACTATAATTTTGATCCCTTTAGCTGATGGTTTAATGATTAATTAGGTTTAGCAGGTGGTTTCAATTGAGCCTACAGAGAAACAAATTTGCAAGTAAATATTTTGGCCCCTTACAAAATTAAAATAATCGTGCCTGTAAAATGTGATTACGTAAAATATTAAAATCTTCAGTCAATGTTGCCCAAGTCAATAAAAATCTGTAAAAGAATACTACTGGTTGGTTTTAAAACCAAAATCATCTGGAACTCTGAAAATGTGTTGACAAGCTTCAAAAAATGCATAGAAAAAGAAGAAAAATATAATGGAATGCATTATACAGACATTTTATGCATTTTACATTTGCTTTTGTACAAGACGATAGGCAAATGTCCTACAGATTAGGGATTCGGTGTGTCAACCAGGGGCAACAAGGTCATGTCCATGGCTAGTTTAATATTTTAGATATAAAACATTTACAGATATACCAAAATGATTTTTTTTTTCAATATTTAAAAACCTGAGGGTTTGTTTAAATTTCCTTTTGTTTCATGCACAATTCACTCAAATTTAATGGGCAATCAACATATATATTGCAACAAAAATAAACAAATGCTTAAAACAAATTATCGGACTGAATAATAAAATTTGAATATTAATACGTGAAAAACGAATGCCCGGTTAGGACTATAATGACCAAGCAGATTTAGCAGTTGGTTTAAAGGCCTATTGGAGAAACCATTTCAAAACAAGCCTATCTAGACTCTGGTTTTGAAACTGCCACTAAGCCCATTATTTTTCTAATCAAGCAATAATCTTTAAACATCTCCTAACAATTGAATTTGAATCAACATCTCCTATGAATTTGCATTGAACACCTCTAAGCAATGTCAAAAATGATGCATGACGACGACCACACTGCCTTCCTGCAAACGCTTAAGAGAATAGTTCAATGACGAAATCTCAAAGACAGAAAATGATACAAGTGAGTCTATTGCTTAAGTCAATTACAATGTCTAATAAACACCCCTGTAAAAACAAAAAAGTGGATTAAAGATAAAATTCATCTTATAAATAAAAACGAGAAGACTATAAACCAAACCAACTTTAACAATCTTAACGTCATTATCAGCTCAGTTAAGACTGAACTTGCCTTGCTGAATATTCGCCTAGGACTGTCCCATTAGTCCTAAACCCCAGCTCATCTTAAATAAAAGTGATGACTCTGGGGCTTTTTTTTTATCGCAAGTTTAATTTATCTTTAATTTGAGGACGGCTATTATACATATAGCCAATATATTTAGTTATTTCTTTTCCACAATTCATCGTTTATAAAATTGCATCATTACATTATCCTTTTTATAGTTTGAATAACAATTATTTGCAGTAATTGTGGTTTTGCAGTAAAGCACGTCTAAAAAGATTTGAGCATTGCTCAAGAAAAAAGGAAACGTGGCGGTGTGAATGACTATTATATAAATTTTTGCGGCCATTATAAATGCCTCAAAGTCACAAGAAAAGAACATGGCTACCAGAATATACAGGAAAGACCCTGAAACTCAACTAAACGCTATTGTTTAGGCATACATACAAATTGACATGTGAACCATAGACCAATAATAAATGGGCCAGAGATGTCTTTACCAGAAAATTAACTTTGACAAGCCAAACAGATTAGTAGTCTGCCAATAATAACACGTTTTTGACTTAGCTGGTATAATATCATAAATATGGGTGTAACAGAGCCTAAGGATTATTTAAGTTAAGATGGTACATTATTATTATTCATTTCGATAAAAGAATTAGATCCGGAGAGGTATTAAAATTTATTTAAAAAATAAATATGAAAATTCTTTGAGATTTACCACTCGATAATTTTACTGTTTCAGGATGAAAAATGTCAACTATTGCATTTAATATCTTGCTTATAAACTCCATTACCAATGAACTACGGTATTTTGGACCTATTCATTCCTATACTTGCAATTTTTAAAACGCTTTTGTCCTGGTCTATTCTAATATAAGTCTATGCATATGTGGTTTGCTGATAACAAGTGTAATAAAAATTGTCTCACTTCTAATTCAAATGATTTGTCGCAAAATTCAAAATAGAGCTTAATATGTTGATTTGCTTAACGCTAAGACATAAAGGACCTTGGAATGAATTGAGGGTAGTTTCTAGGAGTAAAGAGAATAGGGATGACAAGACTAGTTCCCAAAGAACCTTTTCCACAAATCTTATTAACCCAGTGTTTTTGAGATGAATCTTGCTTGATGTATGGTGGTTATTTATGAGACTGCGTTTTATAATGAGCTTTCTATATTCTTGTGAATATGTTCAGATAAACAACCTTTGATCACCTATGATATCTATGAACTATATTTCATTCCTTCATCTGTATTCTATATGAGATAGAAACTTCCCTTATCACAGCATAAACATTCCGGAGTATGGAAACTTCCTATCTTCTCCATTAAAGATTTTTGGGACAAATCAGTCTCACACATTTCTTCATGGCTCCATCTTTGCACGTGCGAAGTGAAAAAATGCCAAGTAGAAACTGAAGTTTTTATGGATTAGGTAAAGGGAAACTTCCCTTTGCGGGCACTGGGATATGTTCCAATTTTCCATACCGTATAATATTTATGCTGTAAATATCATGCACTTGGATCAACTGGTTATAGCTAGACGACAGAATTACAAATAAGCGCTAATATGGGTAAGAAACTCTCGAATGACGTTTTAGTTTGCTGCATCGTTCGGCACTTTTCTTCTAAGCATAGCCAACATCCAAGAGATCGGTCGCACAAGCTTTAATCGCTGAATGAAATAATTGGAATCAGGAGGATTTGGTCTTGCAAAATCTTTAGATGATATATCATTTGTCTATAAGAAACAAAAAGTCAGTTTGAAATTAGTTAATTCAAGACACAATTGTCCAAAATTTCATTATCGGCCAGTTCAGCTAAATCACCCCCCGCCTCAACTGTTTAAGATCCCCCGACAAATATAAAGACAATTCTGGATTGTTAGTAATAAATCTGAAGTCTGTTATATTACAGAACTTAACAACTGACAAATTAGCAACACATAATTCACTAATAGCTATTAAAAGTTACTAGCAATAAATAACAAGCAAGAACAGTTGGTTTCAACAACTTTCAAAAAGTATTCCAGTGCACCAAAAATTGGATAGCATATTCTACAGCTTAGATTTTTTTGCACACAAATTTTATTTGCACGTGGTGTAACTTGTATTTCTGCTGTATTTTCTTACTTTTTCACTTCTGAGTATTTTTGCAGAAAACTGGTAGAATCATTTGAACCAAGGTTAGTGTTAAAGTTGAATTTCCTTCTTGTGTCGAATAACATTAATAATGATATCACTAATATCAATTTTTTCATTGAACGCTTACAAAAATAAACTGCCATAGAAAAGGAAGGAAATATAATGGAATTTATTATATAGATAAGATTCTATGCATTTTTACGTTTGTTTTCGTACAAGACGATCATAACGCCTATTATGTTTTCTTATTTTTGTTATAATGAAATAGTACAAGTAAAATAGTTCTAAATATCCGCTCTTATTATGCTACCAGGTAATATCTAATTTATTGAAAATAAATATTAATTATCAAACCTATGAATCTGCAGCTGATCCCAACGTTAATGAATAGTCCTTTTGATCGAACATTTTAATAATTATACACTTTAAGTCTAATTAAAATTCACACATCAATTCTAAATACCACGTTTCAACTACATCACAGACGCAAATAGGCGAAAAATGAAAGAGTAAATCAAATTAGACTACCAAGGACATCAAAATGAAAACATTTTTTGCCCCCGGCTCCATCTTAGGTCTATTCATCCCTGACAACCATGATTGTGTACGATTTTTCGTTCAGGTATTCTACAATTGTTAATATTTCTTTGCCTAAATTCTCTCCTTTGTTGGCACACTTAGTCTTGAAAATAAATACGCAGGAAATTTTCTTGTTTACAAACAAGCCAACCAAACGATTGTAAGATCCGTTACCTGCGATAGCCAGTAGGGTGGTGAAACCGTTATGTTAAACCATTGGATAAATATAGTCTTGTGGTAATAAGCAGAAATTAAGTAATAAAAGCTATACTGTCAGAATCACAAGAAAATAAGGTATCTATTTATGTGACAATAGTCAACTAAAGGAATAAATAAAACAGAATAGGATAGCCTAACTGGTCTTTCTAAAAAGACATTTTTGCAGGTAAGTCATTTAACTAATAATTTGGAGTGCTTAATCTTCAGCAATTTTAATAATATGTATATTAATGCACAGCTTAGATTTAAGGCAGTGTTTATTTTCCGCCACAGTAATCAGGAAAGATACATGTTCTTTTGAACTCCATTATGATAATTTCTTTTACCCATTTTCAGTTAATTTTTCACACACGTTCCTTATTTTCAAACTTGGCACCCGCTAAGCGTTAACTTTATAAATACAGATGAGGGTTAAAATTGAGTTCAGTCCTCATTTTTTAAGACGTATATGGTTGAGTGAGTTGCCACTAAACAAATTTTAAGAATCGAATTCCATTTTTAGTGTCCTTGATGCTTTTTGAGCCACCAACATTGTACTGAGAGACAAACAATTTCATGTAGACCTGTCCCTGAACATTTAATAGTACCCCAGAATCAACCTACAAAAATCCCAAAGTTAAAAAACAAATCCTAAGATATTAAATAATAATAGATTTGCTAAATGCACTTTTTGAGAGGTAGTATTTAATATACATTCTTTTTTCCAAGACACACACCGTGTTTGGGTCATGCCTATGGAAGTATATCTTCTTTTCAAAAAATGATTTGATTTGACCCTCAGAACAGAAATTTAATGATATTTGGAAAAATCTAACAATCAAAGAGTTTACCTTTTATGTTGATTTCAAATATTTACAATTCAATAAGTTTAATGTTACTCATTCAAAAGAAACACTACGGATGTTTAAAACTTCTATCTACAAAAATATGGAATTTTGCAATTTTTCCCAGAAGAAAGATCACGGATATATGTTTGATTTTTTTTTCCCAGGGGTCATCGCTTCAAGCCGAAGGACAAAGGAAGATCAGAAAAGGGTTCATTTGAGCGGATATGAAAAGTTCTAGATCCTTTTAAAAGAGAGATTAGGCGGCGAAAAAGTGGCATTGTCGCCCATTTTGAGCCACAAAAACAACGGTTTTGCTCCATGGAGGACCAAGTTGCTATCGATTGAAAATTCTGAGCGAGTCAATTGATTTGTCAAAAGACTATGTATTGAGCTCCAAAGCTGTGGAGGAATTATTGCCGCATTGCTGAGAATTTGTTCCTGAAATACCAAGTAGTACAGATAAGATTCCACCCAAGTAAAGGAACTTCAAACGTGGGAATGTTCGGATGTACGCCTAATGGACAATACCCAATAATTTTTTGAGAACAGGGCTTGACGGAAACTTTCTTTACTTAAACCATTGCTAGTTCATTTGGAATAAAGAGATCTGTCAATTTTACCTTTGCTTGGTTATGACTTGAAGTTTGAGTCCTTGTTATTTCAAATTAATGAAAAAAATGCCCTTTAAAGGTACTTCAGGTGGGAAAAACTTCTCATGTAATAGTGCTCATGTAAATTGGCTCTTCTCATGTTGTTTGTTCTTTTCTTCATTATTTTTATTTGTCCTACTTTCTCTTTAGCTGCTCGATTTTGCATGTGGGGGAATTTTCCGCAGAGAGGAACTTTCTGCGAGAGGGAGAGACTTTCCTAGGAGAACTTTTCAGTGACTATTTCCTGGGGGAGAGTTTTTCGGGAGAGTCCTTGGGGAGGGCGCAATTTTTCGGGAAGGAGGAGGGGTCCATAAGGGGGAATACGCTTTGAACCTAGAGAAAATAGTTTGATTTACAGTCAACAATAATTGAGGAAGTGCATGCATCGGACATTCTGAAGTGTAAAATTTCAATATTAACAGTCCAGCCGTTTAACTTTTATGATTTTTCCATTTTAATGTTTAATTATTGCATTTCTTATGAGCTATCATAGGCCGTAAATATTACCTCCTCATCCATTTCTATGGTTCTGTCAGGTCTTTCTATCTTGTTTATGTCATCTTCGAGCAGTTTTTCATTAAGCAGCCAGACATGGGCACTATCACCAGTCTCTTCCATTTCCATTGTTTCACTACAAGTAGGAGGTACACCTAAACCAGAGGAAGCTAAAGTATTCAACGCAAGGCTAAAATCTGCTGACTGAGACAGCATCGACCGGAGCACTGATCCTGAAAACATCATAAGATTTAAAAAGTGTACTAGCAAAAAGGTTAAAAAGAAAGCGGAAACCATTGAAATAATTGACTTTACAAATAAGGTCAAATAAGAATATAAGATGAGAATTACCAACAGCTAAGAAAAAATTAACGATATACACCCTTTTTTAGTGTTTCATTTTTGCTGCAACCATTAGAACATGTTTGATTATCAGTTTAAATCTAAACGCTTCAGAAAGAAGGTATTTGATTCAAATGATTTTAGAAAGAGGCTTCCTTTCCGTCTGGGTTTGCTTTCAGAAAAAAAATATGGAAAGAAAAGCAAGATTTGGGATAAAAACAGAATTTTTAAAAAAAATAAAAATCTATATTTCCTAACAATTTAAATGTATTTTCCAGATGAATATTTAGTCAGTCACACTTTAACACATTTAGACAGCTTTGATTCGATCAGCGATAAAATCAAGTAAAATGCCTGATGAATAGGTGAATTCTAAAACAAACAGAAATTAAAATCGATAATCAAGCAAAATTTTAGACGAACAAAAATCACCACATACACGAGTAGTGATTACTCCAAACCTTCTAATAGCCAGAGTGTGGTTTGCACTTGACTGAAAATGATTTGTATTTGGAGCATTGTGTTTGAGAGATTCCATAAGTTAGATTGTGTCACCCCCTCTAATAACTTCTAATTGGCGTGAGTGTCCTTCGCGTTTTACTGAAAACGATATGCATTTTCACCGGGGTGTTGTATATTCGTCAAAATATCGACCACAACGAAAAAGAAAATCAATATATTAGTCCATATTACAGGAGAGAACTAATGATAGTAATAATCCTAATTCCTGGAAGTCTTTGCATTTTTTTTAATTTTTAGTGTTATGTTTGTACAAGAGGAACTGTTCGAAATATACTGTTTTTTTTTGCAAAGTACGCCTATAAATTATGCTCTGGTATTCAGAAGGTTTAAGGGGTGTGGTCTTCCTCTTATCTGTTATTTCTGTTCGTTTTAGATTTGACTTCATTCTGTACTTGATTTCTGCTCCTTTTAGGATTCTGTTCATCTATAGCATCATCTGCTACCTTTCTTTTTGATATTATTATCTTTATTATAATTTCTCTTTGTCTTCGGTTCCGCAAATTCATTCACAGCCATTTTTGTTCGTCTTAAATCTGAACTCGTCTTAAATTATATGACTGCTTCTGCTCGTCTGAAGTTTTAATATGACTCTTTAGTGTTCTTTGGAATTTTTTTTTTATTAAAAAAGTTGTTTTATTGTTTAAGGGTTGTGATTAGTGTAAAATTTTAGCAGTATGTCTGCTCTAAAATTAAAATATTGGATTGGAATTGAAAATTTGGGTAAAATTAAACCATTCAGTCAAAATGGTCGATCAGCGGCATTTTTGCGTAATTATCTTAATAATACATTTTCTATAGATATTCTTATTCATATGAATTGAAAGCCTGCGTAATTTTTGGTCTTCTACAGGGCTGAATCCTGCTGAAGCTTGCTGACCCCAACACCCCTGATATTCAACACCTTTGAAAATACAATGTCTTAATCCACGAATAGACGCTACCTATTCTTTTTTAAAGTTTTTGTCTCCATTAAGGTGCGTTTGGCCCTGTCAATATCCAAACTGTAAAATCGATCGGGAAATAATCTTTTCTACTTTCTCAAATCTAGTTTCAGAAAAAAGTTGTTGGGTTCCATTTAGGACAACACATTTTTTACATTAGGTTCTATTGGCCAAGGGATAAAGGTTTTAAGTTCCAAGCTGATCAAGGACATTAAGATTTTCGGCCCTTTTCTGGCCCCGAAAGACTCTCCCCCCCAAACAAAAAATACATGGTATCTTTAGTCCAGGAATCAATCTGTAAATGTTTCATGCCAATGGCAAAAGAATGATTCTGGCCCTTTTTTAGGCTTTATTTTTAAAGCGTGGGGGGACTGTATCCCAAACCAAACTTTTGTTGTATATTTGGGTCTACTTGGCCAAGAAAATTGTGGCTTTTAAATTTTAATCTGGTCAAATAAATTTTTGGGCCCTTTTTTTCTTAAGTATTGGAATCCTTTCAGCCCAAGAGGATAAGATTTTTTTTACATATCATGTTCCTATTTGCCCAGGGAACTTATGGCAGCAAGTTAAAAACCCATCAGAGGCAACAGGATTTTTAACCCAATACCGGGCCTAAATCAACGACTTAATAATAATGTTTATAATAATGTTTTTGATCAACTTCTGGGCCCCTTAGCCCTTTATACCCCTCCCCCCAAAGATATGTTACCCTTGTCCCGGAGATCAACCACTGAATGTTGTGAGTCAATCAAACAATCAGGATCAAGCATACCCATTTTTGTTTGGAGGGGGTTTAGTTATCCCCAGACCCTATTTATTCCAAATTCGATAATTTTAAACAAAATAGCCATCTCAAAATTTGATTCGGTAGCACAAGGGCTTCCAGTGACTGAGCAGAGAAAAAGGGTAAGGGAGAAGGGCTGGTTGCTCTCCAATCATGCTAGACCCTTAAAAAATGGCACCAGAGCTTTCAGTTGTCAATCGACTGAGTGTTTGCTGAGTTTCTATGACCATTTCCACTATAACAACTTTTCGGGGGGGAGGTAAATATGTGAGAGATACATTAATCTTCACTTTGACATCGTTAGACAACGTTTACTTGGGCAGCATAGCCTCTGATACATCTAAATCCTTAAAAAATTACTGTTTGAGTGATTGAGTACTCAATTCACTGTATGAATCAAATGACTGCTGCATTGTCCCTTAGCTCAACAGTTTTAATATTTGCTATAGTTGTTGACGCAGGCAAAAAATATACCGAAATGTCATTAGGCAAACGCCAGGTTATTTTTCAGAAATGTACAATTCTAAGCCACTCGAAATAGCAAAAGAAATATGAAAACCCAAATTGACCGAAGAAAAAATAAAAAAAATCATGTGAGTATTTTTCAGACACGTTGTAGAAATTTGAATATGAGGAAGGTATTCCAATTCTTGACAATTGCAAAAAAGCCCTTTATTTTCGGAACATACATCAGTAGAAAAAGTTAAAAATTAGTAAATTGTAATTGCATAGTTTCTCTTCTCAGACCGATAGAGCTTGATGAGAGAATACATTTGTAATACCTTTAACAGTATGTTAAACAGCAATAAGCGTCTTTGTATTATTAAAAGCAATGTTGGACTCTGTTTTGACAGAAGATATACTTCGAAAAAATTTGGAAAGAACATTCTCCCTCCTGGGATAGAATTAAAGAGTAAAAAACAAACACTTCGAATAACAGTTTTTATTCTCATCTTGAAATTTGTTTTTCAACATCTAAAAAAAACTCAGTAGCTTTCGACGTTGTTCGGATTATAAAATAACGTATTTCAGAAACGGGCATGGGCTTAATGGAAACAAAGGTAATCACAATCAAGCTGAATCAGAAAAAAATAACCCTCATTGAAATATTTCTTTTGTCAAAAGTATGCTCATTTTAAATGGAGTGGGTAAGATTACCAGAAAAATTACTAGCAAAAGTTACCCGATGTAATTTTGTACATTAGGTCTATATACCAAAATAAAGTCAAATTACCCAGTCACAGTGATAATTTTATATTGAAACTATAAAAAAAATGTTTCCAGAAAACTTAAAAGAGCTACTTTTATCATCTTTAAGGATTAAAAAAAAGACTAAAGACCTCTTTTTTTCCTTTCAAAACCTTTTCATACTCTTCTTTAACAGAGATTTTTTTTCAATAGCCTCCACTACATTAAAATTTAACGTCATTTGCGGTTTTCAAGAATTTTGAGCTTAATTGGACAACAATTTATGATTCTTCTTGAATACGACGGCAAAATTAAGAATTTGCAGAAATGTTTATTTCCAGCTATTTTTTCAAACAGAAAAAAGAAATAGAAAAACGAAAAAAATTAAATGCTTCTTAAAAGAGAGAGACACTGTCGCAAAGGCTAGATCAACAGGACACTGAATATGAGTTGCTATTCAGGCCAGAATCCCGATTTTTCATATTTCATCCGAATCCCGATTTTTTATTTGTACCCAAGGATCTCGAGTAGACTAAGTTCCAAGAATAACACTAGCACCAGGTGATTGTGCTTATATTTTCAGATATTGTCAATTGCTTCGGAATTGCATTGAATTACTTTGAAAGAGTTTGTTAAGCTGAATGACTTTTATTTACTTAGAGAATTTCTTCATTCGTTTTAGAATATTTTAATTGTTTTCATAAATTTTATATCTTTTCCTTCAATGGTTTTTACAAAGGCACTGATTTTAAGGATTGGTTATTATTTATACAAAGATAGTTCTTCGTTAAACGAGTCGTTGTTTTGCTTCTTTTATTTTTTTCGATAAAAGACGTTAATCTAAAGGACTATTTTTCACAGATAAGTGGAAAACTGAAAAGCAACTATGGATTTTTTTTCACGTTTGCATGAACATGGGAGGTTATTTGTTCTTCAAGATAAGGACAATATAACTTCGCCACTGGAAAGTCAACTTTCAAACTAATTTTGCAAGCACGAAAAGATTAAAAAAGTATTTCTCAAAAGCAGAAGCATGTCAATGCCTAAAAAGCAAACTAAACACTGTGTTGTAAAGGGTGGGTCAACTTTTACTAATATAGCCAACTAATATCGAGAAATTTGATTAAACTGCTATGGAACTTAACCTCTGTTAACTCCAGCGAGTTTTCATTAATAAAAACTAAAATATGGACAGATCTGAATTTCATAAAAAAAGATACGCAATAGTCTTTAATATGCGGTCATCATGATGTAGATACTGCTGAAAAATTGTCGACAAGACCTTTGTTCTAGTTGAAAAAGGAAATAAACACAACTATCACAAGAAAACATAGATGGTAAATAAAGAGCTCATAAATGCAAAAAAGTTGAAAATTACATTAACTTCGGTAGCTTTCAGACACGAAAAGATCTTTCTGACATTTAATATGCATTTTGTCAGTAATCCAATAATTATCCAGACGTAAATCAAACAAGATCTTCAACTCCAATCAGGGCCTTGTTCAGAATTTTGTTCTATGTGGTTATTTATTTCGAGCGGGGGGGGGGGAGTGGTTTTACGAAAAAACTTAATGCAACAGAAATTCGCTTATATGAATTTTTATTGTTTTTGCACGAGTCGGATTTTTTTTGGTGGAAGGCGGGGTTCAAACCAGTTAATTTCCCATGACTACAATTTTGTATCAATATGAACAGATTGAAGTGTATCATAAGTTCGTTTGTGTCATAAATTAACTACAATGACAGTTATAAACAATAAATCTAGAATGTAGTTGTGAGTTCGGCGCTAACAATTATTTATAGCGGTAATTGCGCACGTTAGCACAACAACAGAGCTGTGATTATGACTCCAAATTGACCTACAAAATTCATTAATGTCCGTGCTCTGAATCCACTAGAATCTATAAAGTAGGGGTATACGCCACAGTCAAGATTAGCAAAAGAGAACAGTTTTATAATTGTTAATTGAACAGAAAAAACTCAAGTTTTTTAACTGAAAGTATGGAGCGAAATTAAAACTTAAAGTAAGCAGAAATTACTCCGTATATGAAAGGGGCTTTTCCTCCTCAACGCCCCGCTCTTTACGCTAAAGTTTGACTCTTTCTCTTAACTACTTTTCAAAACAGTAAAAAACTTTAACGTAAAGAGCGGGGCGCTGAGGAGGAAAAGTCTCTTTCATATACGGAGTAATTTCTGTTCGTTTTATGTTTTAATTTCGTTCCTTACTCTCAGTTAAAAAAAAACTTGTTCTTTTATTCAATTTCTGAACGTTTTTGAATTAATGCATGTTTTGATTTTGGCTCTCCACACATAAATAATTAAAACGAAATTGGCATATTAATTTTTTTTGGCTAAATGGCTTTCTCATAGTTTTAATCGGAAGATTTTGAGAAAAAAGGAGCGGGAGAGGAGGCCTAGTTGCCCTTCAATTTTTTGATTACTTAAAAAGGCATCAAGAATTTTAATTTTTTACGAAGGTTTTCATTAGTAAAAAATATATACGTAATTTACGAATTAACGTACGTGACGAACTTCTATATTCGTATGTTTTTATTACGTATACGAGGGGGTTTGCCCCCTCATTAATACCTCGCTCTTTACACTAAAGCTTAAATTTTGTCCCAATTCCTTAAGAATGACCTCTGAATCACAAATGCCGTAGAATAAATAGTTGAAATTACTAAAATACTTTCGAATAAAGAGCAAGGTATTACGAGGAGGTGAGCCCCGCATATGCGTAATAATTTCTGTTCGTTTTAAGTTTTAATGCAGTTCCTTACTTTCAGCTGAAAAAACTTTTAATATTTATTCTTTCACAACTTTTTAAATAATGCTAGAAAATCCTGCACCCCCATCATTGAAATTTCCTTTCCCGATTAAAAATTCCTCCACGGAAAGATCCTTCCACGTAATCTCCCCCTTTACTTCGTCCCCCCCCATACCAAAAAAAACTGAAAAGGTATGTACACTTCCCAATGACCATTACTATATGTAAACATTGGTCAAAGTTCAGAACCTGCAGCCCCTCCAACGGAGACTGTGGGAAAGTAAGTCGTCTCCAAAGACATAGTTATTAGCTTTTCCGATTATGGTAAATAAAATGGCTATCTCAGAATCTTGATACGGTGATTTTGGGTAAAAATGAGCGTGGAAGGGGGCAAAGGTGCCCTCCAATTTTTGGTCACTTGAAAAGGGGCACTAGAACTTTTAATTCCCGTTAGAATGAGCCCTCTTGCAACATTCTAGAAGCACTGGGTCGATACGATCACCCCTGGAAAAAAAACAACAAACAAACAAATAAACACGCACCCGTGATCGGTCTTCTGGCAAAAAATACTAATATCCACATTTTATAGATAGGGAGCTTGAATCTTCTAAAGAGTAGTTCTCTGATATGCTGAATGCGATGGTATGATTTTCGTTAAGATTCTATTACTTTTAGGGGGTGTTTCCCCATATTTTATAAAATAAGGCAAATTTTCTCAGGCTCGTAACTTTTGATGGGTAAGACTAAACTTGATGAAACTTGTATATTGAAAATCAGCATTAAAATGCAGTTCTTTTGATGTAACTATTGGTATCAAAATTTCATTTTTCATTTTAGAGTTTCGGTTACTATTGAGCCGGGTCGCTCCTTACTAAGGTTTGTTACCACGAACTGTTTGATTTAGACCTAACTTGTAGTAGCTCAATTCTATCTTAGCAACCACTGTTCTTTCATTACAATGAAAGAACACAATGCATTAAAGAATGCATTGTGCACATGCATTGTGCATTGTGCACAATGCACAATGCATTGAATTACAATGCATTAAAGAAATTTCTGAGAAACAGTTGAAAGCATTGTTAATAAGATATAGATTAAGCCTGTCAAAGTTAAAATGATTTTAAGCAATTCAGAACGACTAAACTTTTAAAACAGAATGAAAGATTTACATCCCGAGGTTAAGATATCGCTTCTACAATAATAACTAGCTGATGGTTTGTTTACATGGAATAATAACTAGCTGATGGTTTGTTTACATGGATCACTATTTGTTTATATGGATAACTTTGATGGAATTTTCCCTAAGGAGCACAGCAAAAGCAATGGAAAGACGCAAAATCAATTGGGGAAGTAAAACTCTCCATGCTCATGATTTGAGCATCCTAGATGATAATTTTAGCAAAATGAATGAAGCTAAAGAAGTTTTGCGAGTTCAAGGTGCAAGAAGAGGTTTAAAAATTTATATTAAGAAGACTAAGTCGCTAAGGCTAGGAGTAAGTGAAAGGTGAAGAGATGATGTTGGAACCTAAAGCCTAATATAAACCCTAAGCATGCTTATAATATTAGCCCCAGTTTATGGGATAGGCTGATACCAATGATAATAAGGAGGGATTGGTTCGGAAAAGTTTTGGATGACTTTCGACCTTTTAAGACCCCCTAGTGTTGATAGGGTATTTCTCATAATGATCCAGAAAAGAAGGGAAAACTTACAAACCTATTATATTGAGATCGCTAAACTTCGACTGTATTTCCAAGATATGGCTAAAAAAGAGATATTTTTAAAGCTAAGCCTGAAAAAATGATAAATGAAAACCCAGATCTTTGCTGATTCAACTCGCTAAAATCTGTCCAATTAAAAATGATAGATTAATTATCAAATTGACACTTGATCAGTTATCTAGGGACCAAATATTTAATTAAAAAAAAACCAAAGGGATTTTAAAACCAGATGCAACACGGAAGCAGCTATACACGAACTGCCATTGACAACACTACTTTTGAATCCATTGATCTATGGAAAGATAGGATAATAAGCAGGTCATAGGGAAATGGAATTCCCACATGCTCATAAATGGCAAGCTGTAGTGTAAAGGAATGAGAGTAAAAAAGTGAAATATTATTCTAAAAGGTTGCCCTCAAGGAGGAGTGAAAGTGATACAGTAGTATTCACAAATAAGAGACAATAGGAAGCTTCTTTTATTTGAAAATGTGAGGCCACCTGTTATCACTAAAATAACAGGGTTTCATATATGGGTATTAAATTAGATAATTAGTTCAGCCGTAAAGTTCCTCATGAAGAGAAAGTATAGAAAAGTATAGAAAGTATAAAAACATAAAAGTATAATAGAAAGTTCAGCTTCTATTATCCATTGTTAATGAATAGTGGGGGAAAACTGGGGCTTAGCATCAAATAAGATTATGCACCAATGTAACACAGAAATTCGACCAACGGCATTTATAGAGATAAGTGTAGGACTTAAAACTACAGAAAGATTTCTGCGAGAAGAATAAATAGACTGCTACCCGGTCGCAGTTCACTGATTAACAAACTTAGAAACTACCTCAACTACTACTAACGAACTGCAATACCAAGCCGCCTGAGGACAACACAGTTACGCATGTTCCTCCTCTTTACACCCTCTCAAGGAGTCCCTATTTTCCTTAAATCTTTCCCTGCGACATTCTCCAGCCCCATTTAGGAAAGACCTGCTTTTTGCTTGATCATGGACGATTGACCGACAAAGACAATCTTTGGCAAGCTATCATCCTTCATTCGTAGAGCGTGTCCTAGCCATCTCATCCTTTCTCCCATTATAACCCTAGAAAACGGGATTGAACCACATTTCCCATACAACTTACTGTTTTTAGATACTTTAGATACAGTGAGTCAGTCGGGTACTGGAAACAATCTGTGGATAATTTCTCTGGAAAAGATTTATCAAAGCCTCCTCTGTTTTTCGGAGCACCCACACTTCAGAACTTTACTTGATCACAATCATCACTGTAACTTGAAATATTCTAATCTTGGTTCGCAAACTTATCTTCCTATTCTTCCAAACTTTTCTCAGCTGTGAAAAAACATCAATAGCCTTACTATTCTACTTTTTTCGTTTTCACTGCACCCACCGACTTTACTCTTAATACTACCTAGATAAGTGAAGTTGTCCACTTAATCAATCTTCTCATTACCCACATCACCTCTTTACTTTCGCTTATTCCTGGTTATATCGACTTAGGCTTCTTGACATAAATTTTCAAATCTAGTCCTTCACCCTGAAATCATAAAACCTTTAAAAGTTATTCATTCCTTTTGCTAAAATTTTCATCTAAGATGCTTAAATTATCAGAACAATATAAGTCGAGGAGATTTTTAATTCCCCATTTGATTTCGTATTCTCCCATTGCCTTTGCTGTTCTCCTTAGGACAAAGCGAAGACATCAAGTAACAGCAGACATGAGACATCCGAAACAACAGATGTAAAATGGGGAGAATAAAAACCCGTGTGAACACCCCAATCTCATTAGCACTCAGGGCTCAGGGGTGGATCAGATGCCCAAGATGTACGAGGTCTGTCCCATTGTTAAAACATGTTGGGCAATTTCAGATTTCACTAAAGTATATAAATGAAGTAGGACAAAGGATAGCGCTGCTTCACTAAAATAATGAAATAAAATGTTAAGCGAATGGCTAACCAGCCCAAAGAATATCGTGGACTCAAGGCAAGTATGCCTCAAGGCTCATTAGGACATTAAAAAAGTGAACTGATTTCTATGAAGTATTAGATAGACTAGCATTCAATATAAATCTGATTACGGTGGCGTGGGCTCCCAGAAACTCTGGGATCACAGGTAAGGAATTGGCAGATGAAGCAGCTAATGCTGGGGTATCACTGGCATACAATGGACCAGAACCATTCATTCCAATCTCTCCATGATAACAATAAAGAGTAATAAAAAGATGGAGCAATGACAGACCGAGCATAATTGGCATAGAAGGGTGGGAGGTGGCGAAACAGAGAAGTGATTTCAACGTTGACTAAACCCCAAGATCGACTAAACATTTTACGAGTGAATAGGTCTGAAACACGAATAGTTACTGAAGTCATTATGGGTGGCATCAAAAATTAAATGTCGGCAGGGATAGGAAAGATGCCTTTTTCATGGACAAACCTGTATCAGCCTGCCCTGGCCATTTGTCCACAGAAAATGAATCTTTACCACCTATAAGCTAAGGTCTGAGAGACTTTTTACTGAAATTAAACTCTGTATTGATTTGTATCATTTAACGGACAGCCTACCTTCATGCTTGCAGGTAGGAAATTTCTAGGGGGAGGGGGAAGGGGGTCAAAAATCGGAAAATAACACCAAAAAAGTGAAAATACATTGAGAATATAGGGAATTATATGAAGAACACTCAAAGTCTCAAGATTTAGTTGGGGCAATTGGGTGGACCCTGATACGTCCCACCCCGAATGGACGTGATTCAGTAATTATTAATCTTTTGGTATACATAGCCTGTCTGATTCTGCCTCCAACTAATTTTTCCTTTCATGTTAATATTTAAAACTTTTGATTGAAAAAGTTTCCAAGAGAACTTTTTTATGCTAATTAACTTCTTATTCATTGTCAATTCTAAATGAGAAGTTTTCTACAGCAATTACTACTCGTAGCTAATTACCAATAGTATTATCAAAAAACAAATGCACGCCCCAAAAGTCCCTGTTGTAATATTCCAACCCAACCCCTGAGGTATATTAATAGTACAATTTCGGTTTTTGTTTAATGTTTAGATAACAAAGCTGTAAAATTGTATGTCAGATATCAATTTATTCGTATGATTGGTAAAATTGGCGGTATTCCTAACTTTTTTTTTACAAGTTTTCATCTTTTCGAGCATTTTGAACCAATTAAATTTTGGGATTTTGCTTGTAGCCTAATGGTGTTGATTTACCATTTTTTCTAACATTTCATTGTTGTACCCAATATAAAGCATCATGGTAGGGAACGCAATGTTGATGGGAACTCTTTTATCACATGTATATTATTAATAGTTCAAGGCTGCGTGCACTATTTATTACGCAAATTACAAGCGCCAAACAAGCGTTTCTAAGCTATAACGCTTAAAATATTCACCGAGGTAACACTGATTCTTCATTCACGGACAAACTATCTCACCGTGTTTGGATCCCCTCCGAAGGCAGCCAATAGTGCGACGATACATCTCTGGAGTCGTGCCAAGTGAAACTTCATCACGTGACGCCAAGCTGTCACGGCGAGAGCAAAAAATGTATTCGGAGTTAGGTTCTCTTGGAGCCAAGCGGAGAGCGGTCGGATGTTTTGGTGGAATGACTAAATGGTGAATCCTTTCTACTGTTGGTGGAGTTTCCTCTGTGAGCCAGTATGTTCTCATTTTCCCTTTTCCCTAAAAATTGCTCAGCTATTTAGTTTTTTCTGTATTAGCCTATTGTACAAAGGTTCAAATAAAGATAACTAGCTAATCTACCACTGCTATAATTTGTCAGCATTTAGTATATGTATCCCCCCCCCCAAATGACACAGTAACTACAACTCTGACAACACGTTTACATATATACGGTACTACATTAGAATGACATAAAATAGCCCAAGTCCCAGTCTTACAACCATTAAACGTGTCCTCAAATTTCATTTATCTTAATCCTACACAGCTATTATTTTGAAAACCTTCAAATAACCTTCCTCAACAGTGTCTGAGCGAAGGATTCAGGCAAAACGACCAATGATAAAAAACAGAAAAGGAACGAAAATAAACACACCTATGTTACAAACAACATTTTTGATTGTAAAATAATGGCAATATATAGAACTTAAAGACGAACTGTTGGGTGCATTAAGATATCCAATTTTTTCCGATAAATAAATTCCCTTTTTTTCCTTATGTTAGAAAAATTCAGTAGGTTTCAAACTCACGAGAGTGAATTTTCCTTTCGTTGTATCATGGCTGACTTGAGAAAATACCAGCGGGCGGTCATTTAAAGGATTTCTTACAATCAGCGTTTCTTTAAATTTGAGTTATTTATTTGATTGGTCAAACAAACACCCTCAAATCAAGTTTCTGAGTATGTTAGTAAATTTTTAGTTGAGTTTCTTTAGTATAAACGAGTCAATACATGTAAGTTGTTTACACATTTCAAGAACTTATTCTTGCCTTATGCTCTGGCTCGGATTGGGAAGATATGATACTTTATTAGGTGTTCTGAGAGAGTGGACCAAAGGTTTTGTATAGTAGACCTAAGCATGCTTCGTGATATATATATATATATATATATATATATATATATATATATATATATATATATATATATATATATATATATATACTTTGGTACGTATAATTTTGGTAGACCCAAGGTATACCTCGGTAAAGAGGACTCCAAGGAGCTACTAGGCTAAGGTGTTACCGATCTTTCTTTTCCAGGTACGATAACCTGCTCGGTTGTATCCGCATACCTACACACCCGATCTAAAAACCTTCGGGACAGGGTAGTCGGGAGTAGTATTGATTTCTATGGAACTTTAGTATACTAGTTATTGGGTGTGACATCGATTCCAAGATCTCCCAGACGGTTCTAGGCTATAGGGGGTAGCCCATAACCGTAACCTATAACTTTTCTCATTCAGATAGTAGTGTTGTTCACTCTGGAACCGGTACCCTAACACCTCTCTATTCGAACAGGAACCATTCCAAAAAATATATATAATCCTGGACATTTAAAGGGGCTAAGAATGCAGACATGTTTTTATCACGGTGATTTTTACTTGTACAAGTTCCACTTTGGAAATGCTGTTAATTTATCCGTCAAAAATTAAACGGGAAAACCAGCAAAATTGCACTACGTAGCTGAATAATACGGCTTGAATAATTAGGTATATAATACGTAGATAATGTTAGGTAATCTTTTAGCAAGAAAACTGAAACATTTTGTCTCCATTTATGGCTACTCTCCTCTACTGACTGTTAATGTTTATTTCCCCTATAAAACAAGCAATTCTGCGAGAAGCGTATAGTTTTAGCTTACACCAAAACGACACGATACTTATACCATTGTGGTTATAAATTTTAGATCTATACATAAACTAAGCTTCAATTATGGTTTGCATAAGGTTTTCTTAGAGAATGGTCTAAACTTGGTTAAAAATAGATAACCCCTTTTGTTGCAAGTTTCTAATGTCTTTTCGGCGTATTTTTCAATCTAAAAGAAATAATTCAAAGCTAATTTCAAATTGTAATTGATAGATGGATAAAGATGAATATCAACTATCAAAAGATAACAAAATTGTCATCTTCTGTTGCAACACAAAAACCGTAAGAAATAAAAAAATAACATGCACAAAACAAGGTTAAATAGGGTATCCAGCATGAGGTCAGCCAATGTTGAACATTAACTGAACATGCCTCTGTAAATTGCTAGCAGTATATAGCGGAAAACATGTGGAATCTTCCGTAATTCCTTCTTCATTTTTGAATAAGTATGATTATTACCCTTTCCTTTTGGCCACAACAGTACTACGTGGCTTCTAAGAAAAAGATTAATAGTACATAATATAATAGTACATATATATATATACATATATATATATATATATATATATATATATATATATATATATATATATATATATATATATATATATATATATATATATATATATATATATATATATGTATATATATATGAAGATTGGTGACTCAAAAAAAACCTTAATCTCCACTAGGCCTCTCTCAACAAAAGAATAGCCTCCAAGTCGATCAAGAAAACTTTTGGTTGCGGGCGATATGTGAATCCTAAGGGGCTCTCCGGTTGATTCCATTCTTGAAGCTGTGTTTACTGTGTCTCCAAACAAACAGTATCGAGGCATCTTCAAACCGACCACACCAGCAACGCATGACCCTGAAATAGATATATTCTACTTAGAAAACGGGAAGTGGAGTAAGCAATAGAATATGAACTGGAAAGGTGTGAAGTGGAGGCCATGGATAAAATTGCCGAGGATCTGGAAGATGCAAGTAGACGGCATAGTAGTAAAATATTGTACTAGCATGTTAACAAATTCAGAGGGAGTAATCAATCCGAACTTGCCTAAGTTAAAGATAGGAACGGGGCCACGAGTAATGATAAGGAAAGAGTTAAAGAGAGAAGGGCAGAATATTTTGAGAATGTGCTAAACTGAGATAGAGTTGCAGGAAAAGATATAGAGGAAAATGAAAAAGTTTGTGATACCTTAGATGTGAAGGAAGTTTTGTTCTGTGAGGAAGAATTAGTGACAGTACTAAAAGAATTAAAAATAATAAGACCTCAAGTGCTGATATTATGATAAATGAGTTTCTTAAATATGGTGGCTGTGAGGTTAGAAATACGTTACTGCATATTATGGATATGATTTTTGAAAAAGGAGAAGTACTTAGCGATTTTAGGAAAACCCTAATTAAACCACTGTAGAAGAAAGGTTATAAGAGTGAGTATGGTAATTATAGAGGCATTAGTTTGGCTTCTGTAGGAAGCAAATCACTTGGTATGAATAGGAAGATAACCAAGATGAGAATATTGGAAACTACAGTGAGGACAGTGGTCAAATATGGCTCTGAAGTATGGGTGCACCAAAAAGCGGATGCAGATTTGCTAGATATTTTCCAGAGAAATTGCCTACAAATTGTTCTGGGTACCCGGCTGGTTAACCGTATTTCAAAAAGTAGGCTATACGAAAAATGCGGTTCAATCCCCCTTTCTAAGGCTATAATGAGAGAAAGGTTGAGATGGCTTGGGACGTTCTGCAGATGAAGAATGACCGATTGCCGAAGATTGTCCTTTTGGCTAACCGTCAAGGGATAAATGGAAAGCAGGTTGGCCACAGTTGGGTGGGAGGATGTCATAGAGAAAGATTTAAGGGAAACAGATTTAATAGGATGGAAGAGGAGCGTCCCTAGCTGTGCTGGCCTCGAGCGGCTTGGTGCTGCAGTGATTTGTTATTAGTTGTAGTAGTAGTTAAACTGCGTCTTCAAACACCTTTTTCATGCAAAGTTGGTCATGGTGAAATCGAACATAAGGAATGATCATTTCAGTCTTAATACAGCTAGAGTGTCTTCAGCAATAGTCTCTTTTGATGTGACCTTATTTGCTGCCCATTTCGACTGTTAATGGGCAACTTCTCTTGAAATAGGCAAATTGAAGACCTAGGCTACGGTGCTACACAAAAAAGATGCTAAATCAGAAAAACTAGGTAGCCAATTGTACAGTCAAATCTTAGAGAGTTGCAGTTTACATGCATTCCGAATCATGAAGGTTTCGTTTTGTGTTAATTTTGCATTTGAAGATAACTAAAGCCCACGTTCCTCTTGCGTACTTAATAAATGTGAGTTTTCCCAAAAATAAATTGCTGTGAAATTTATACCCTAAGAGCTTTGGAAATGACTTTCACGTTTCATCGAAAGCTTTTTACAAAATAAAGCCCCTTTCTAGGAAATAACATATTCTGAGCATTCAACAAAGAATAGATAAATCTTCCATTATTTTCACGGAAATATCAATGAAGCTTGAAAGGAAATATAACACTGCTAGAAAACCAGGCAACAGGACAAGCTTTCGAATGCATATTTCTAGGTTTCCTAAATAATCCGATGAAGAACTTGGAGCACTAGAAAACTATCACACTATCTCCAAACTGTTTACAATCACAAATGAATCTTGTGGAAACAGGAATCTGCAGACTAAATGGAATATCAAGAGCTGAATATTAAGAGCCTTTTAGTTTCAAAAGCTCCAACGAAAACAAAATTAGGAATAGATAAACCATAACCAAACCAAATTTTTTATAAAGGCCCAGAATGAATCTTGCTTGTTTTTATTTTTACAGGAGAAAAGCTACGAAATTTAAATTCCTTTTTTTTTTTTGACAATTTTATTTTAAAGTATTTGAATAAGGAATAATGCAAAAGGATTATAGTGCCAGGGGGCCCACAGATACTTTTTCAGATGGGCACAAGTCTGCAAAATTTACAAGAGGGAAGATGCTGACAAGAATGTTTTTTGGGGGGGTGGGGTAATAATAAGTCTCTCAGTAATAAAAGATTTACATTTGCTGTCTCTTTTGTTTTTATACAAGGGACAAATCAATGGGCTTATGTCGGTATCGATGCAAGTTAAACGATTTCAATTTGGTAATTATATACATGATTAAAAGTTTTCAGATGTTACATTATATATATTTCATTAATCTTCAGAATCTACGATGCAGGCGTACATGCAGGAGAAGGGAAACCTTGGAGCCCTTACCATGTTACTATTTTCAGTTATAAATAGTCGTGGCATCTCCCACAAAGAATTATCTAGTCAAACCATGTGAAACAACAAACATGAATAAATTAAAAAATAATAGACATTACCTGGTATCGCGGGCATTTATTTTAGTTGGCTGGATGGAAAAAATAATCCTAAAATTCGTTACTTATCCTTTTCTCAAAAACATATCTATGTTTTTAGGATGAAGAATGCGTCTAAAGTTCTCTTACCATCTGGCTTAGATTAACGAATATTTAATTGTTCGAAGAATAAAAGGTTATTGCTTTATTATTTTATTAGTAACATAAATATTTTGCAATTAATACATTGAATTAAATAAAAATGCTAAATCAATATTATTATGAAGAAGAGTAATCACTTTCCTAAACTATGTTAAAAAAAATATGAGCTTTTCTACTGATTTGCCCTAACTGGATCTACTTCAGTTCCATCAATTTGGTTGTCATATTCATCAACAAAATAAGGATATTATCGTGACCCTTATTTTATTTCAGTGGGACAACGTTTTGACTATGTTTCCCTCCTATGGTCAACATACCTGTAGATTCATTTGTTTTTGCTTAATAATATATAAAGTCTTCTAAATTATGGGTTTTGTTTTACTGTTCCATTTACAAATATGCTTGATACAGACAACACGAAAGGCGAATTTTTATAAGGTCCAGAAGTTGATTTGTGTATTTAAGAATATGTATGAAATGTCTTTACCTTGTTTTTATTCCCCTGTTACGCGATCATTGTTATTAATGTTTTCTGCCAATCTCCTCATCGGATTTTTTTTTGTTATTCAAAGTATACAGCAATGCACCTTAAAATATTTAATGTTCTTCTTGTCATCTTTTTTTTTCATATTTTCATTTACATTTTGCAGCCACTGTTCTTAAAATACCTTTAATATTTCAATATGTAGAAAATCAGAAATGACGGAATTTCTTACTGAAAAGTTTAACTGATAGGTAGGTCAGGCCAATGAGAGAGTATGTATTTTTGTATTCAGGTATTTATTATTTAGTTTTTTTAGTTTAAAAAAATAATTAAAAAGGCCTGGCCCAGCTTCAAAATAACTGATTCAGTTTTAGTTACTGAAGTAGATGCCTCATTTTGATAATTATGTCACTACAACTTTCAACACTAATTTGTGATACACATAAATTCCTTGGCTTTTGACATTAATTCAATAATAGCTAGTTTTTTTCAACTGAAAGCAAAAAAAAATTAATTGTTCAACTAGCCAATTCCTCGGTATGTGTGCTAATGTTTTTGAGTACTTGCGTTTCAGGAGTAATTCTTAAGAATAAGGTACAAAATGTAGATAGGTAGGTAGATATGCGTTTATTTAAATCCAAAAATTTCTAAAATTGTACTACAATCAACATTATGCTGCTCAGTTTAGGGACCTAAAATGCCCCTGTTAGGCAGCGAACAGCAACATATAAATGATGGCTTATTCATTCAAGATCAAAGAAATGCGCAAAAAAAACAGACGAAAAACTATGTAGTCTCTAAACCGCCACCTCTCATCTTAAAAAAAAAAAAAAATTGTAAAGATAGCTTTCAACCACCATAATTTACAAATAATTCAAAAAAAAACTTTTTTACTCTTCTTTTAAATAACACAAGGTTTTCAGATCACCTAACACTCTGTGGACTGAGTTCCAAACATCAACACCTACATGTTTAACCATAAATCCAGATCGTGTTGTATGGCTGATTTCACTAGTCAACTGTTCAGAGTTCCTCGTAGAATGATCGTGATAATTTGAATTACATAACTTCTAAAATACTGAGATAATCCATTTAAAACCTGGTATACAAAAATTAAAATCTGCTGAGACTTAATATAATCAATATTCAAAATATCTAAATCTCTAAAACAATATCCAGTACTACCACACACAAGATACTTACCCAAACTTCTAATTGCCTTATTCTGCATGATCTGCACCCTTTTCACATGACTAGAAAAATTGCTTGCATATAATGAACAACCATACACTAAATAAGGATGAACAATTGAATAACAATTTGCTTTCAGAACATGCAGAGAAACATTGTGAAATTTTCCTAAAATACCGACTCCGCGAGCCAACTTTGAATATATAACTTTGCAATGATGAACTATTCTTTGTGAACTAAGATAAATTCTCCAGAGTTATGTTAGTTTCTATAATATCCTCAATGGATTTAGCAATGACTGATTTGGTTTGGAACGGGGTCAGTGGCGAGACTCTGTAAGCTCAGCCAGAGTCGACCCAGCTCTAAATGGGTACCTGGAGAAATCTGGGAAAGGTAAACAGTGCAAAAGCACAGGATGACTGGCCCTCATCCCCCCATTGCACTTCCTGGCTGAAGGGCCTTGAGACGGAGATCAGCACCGCCGGTTCGGACCTTAAAGGTCTAGTGCTGCATCCTTTACCTTACATTTTTTTACCAATCACTGTAAGTGCTGTGTCATCTACGAGTGATGCAACTACGGCATCAGGAAAGTAAAAATGCATTGTATCCATGCATATCAAAAATAGTAAAGGTCCTGATACAGAACCTTGGGGCACTCCACCGTTCACATTGAAGGCTTTCCCTACCATATCTTCTATCATAGCTTTGATGGACCTACCATTCACATAAGACCTAATCCATTCCAAATCCATTTCGCGGACTCCTAAACAAGTTAACATATTTAATGAAAGATTAAAATCACCGGCATCAAATGCTTTTTGAAAACCTATGAATACAATAAGAGGGATAAGTTTCCTTTCTAGAGCACTATCAACACACTCTGATAGATGGTATGCCACATAAACAGTTGATCGTCTAGTTCTGAAAGCGAACTGTGACTCACTTAATATTCCGAACTTGTCTAAATATTCATACAGCCGTCGATGAACTATTTTTTCGTATATCTTCGAGAATAGTGGTAACAAGCTTATAGGTCGTCAGTTACCTTGCTTGTTGCCTGATTTGAACAGTGGTAGGACCTTCACTTTGTAAGTGCATCAGGGAATTGGCCGACTTCAAGTGACAGGTTAACAAGGTAAAGAAGACATGGTAGTAGATAAGCTGTAACTACTTTGAATGCTTTCAGATTCAAATCGTCAACACCAGCAGCATTTGAATTCAAATTCTTCACAATTTTTGCTAACTCTTCAACTGACGCTTTCTCCAGTTGGAATTTATGATGTTCTCTTCGATTATCTTAGAATAGCGTGTCACTTTTAGATGGGTCTCCGTGGGAAGTGTCTTCCTTGATTTTACTTCCCATACCAGAGAATTGGGAAGTGTCTTCCTTGATTTTACTTCTCATACCAGAGAAAAATTTACCAAATTCGTCAGCAATCTGCTGCTTATCAGAAACTGTAACGACCTTGATATTGATACCATTTATGAGGTCATCATGTTTACTTGTGCCTTTAATCACGCCGTTAGTGGTCTGCCAAATGCCCCGCATATCTCCTTTTTGTTCGTTTTATTTTTCAATGTAATTTTTTTTTTAGAAGTCTTAACTTATTCATTAAATTTTGTTGACGAATATATTTATTTTTACTTTCTTCAGATGAGTCATTTAAACTTTTGAAGAAGCAAGTGTTCCGAGCATTTATAGGTTCAAAAACTTCATCATCAATCCAGGGTCTTAGGGGGTATCTCGTTCTTTTTTTCCTAGTAGGCTTCAAGGGGCAAGAAAACTCAAATACCGTTGTAATAATTGCAAGAAAATTGTCGAGGACATGCGAGGGATCCAATTTTTCATTCACTTTCTCCCACGACATTACACTTATTTGTGTGCGGAACTTACATAAATTTGCCGGCCGAAGATCTCTTATAGGTTTACGCCTAGTCTAAAGTTAAAGCTTTTGCTTGATCTACGTTTACAAAAGTCAAACAATCTCATTCAGATTGCTTGACATTTTTGGGGGCGTTTTCCTCTTTCTCGAGGCAAATTTTCACAGGCTCGTAGCTTTTGGATGGGTAACATAAAACCCAATGAATTTTATACATTTGGAACCAACAGAAAAGCCATTTGTTTTGACGTTTTCATTGTTATCAATTTTTTTGAGTTTTGGTTACTATTAGGCCGAGTCGCTTCTTATATACAATTCGTTACCACGAACTGTGGTAAAAAACTGGGATAGCCAAACAGCATTAAAATCTAAAAATAACCGAATGCAAAAAGTCAGATTTTTCTCCATGGATTGTTCCCAAAACCGCGAGACCAATGAACTATCTAGACATAAAACAGCATGGAACTCTCAATAACGGAGCGACAGGATATCAATAAAAATGATCTCAAATATGAAGTAATTGACAGATATATAACTATATTTTATTGAAGGCTTGCTGAAAAACGAGTTTGACTTTGACTAATATGCATTACTATTAGGTTTCCATTAAGATACTTTTTCCCCCCAAAATAATTGCTATAAGATAAAGTATATCTCAACTCCATATCTGCTATGTATTTTGCGATATCTTAGATAAAGTGTGTTGAAAAAAAAGTTGTTATTTACTCTAGTTGACTGGTTTCTTTAAATTACTTTTCAATATCTAATAATGTAATAAAGCTCATTACGCTAAAGTATAACTTATTGAGATTTCGATCAACATAAGAGTCTATAAGAGTCTCTTTGGATAAAAAGATATAATATAAAAAGGAGCGTGCATGTGACAAAAATACAACAGTTCAAAATAGGGATGACACATTTTAATGGACAGTGAAACAAATATAAAATTTTTTAACTGGATATTTCGGACACATATACAGTGCCCATCATTTTATTTCTGATGATGGACACTGTATATGTGAAGGAAATATCCAGTTAAACATTTTATATAGGTTTCATAGTCAATTAAAAGGTTTTATCCCTATTTTGAACTGTTATATTTTCGTCATGGAAAGGCAGTGTTGTCTTGGAAGTTATCTAAGCGTGGAAATGAGCTCATAGACCCACGGAATCTAAAGAAAGGGGAATTAAAATATATCGTTTCTTAATATCTTGGAAACTGGATGCCATAGGGCAAAAGGGTTTTCAGATTTGTTATTAGCATGAAAAAGTATATTAGAAAAAGTAATCGCAAGTCATGTTATCTATAGCTTGTTACTGTGTGAAATTGGAATCTTTCCGGATAATTGAATAGGTTTTTTCATGATATTAAAATGCTACCACACTTTTCATGAAAAAAATTATACCAGAGTGGATCCCGATCCTGAGTCTAAGTGGCTCTCCAGGTTTGTGCCGGATTGAGAAACTTTTTATTTCTTCCAAAATATGAAGTGCCATCCCAGCAATTTGGCCAGCATGCTGATCCCCATTTCGAATTGGAAGTCCTGATACGACCATGTATGCATCTCCAATTGTTTCAACTTTGTACACATCATAATGGCCAATGATACTATCTAGCTTCGTGTATAAGTCGTTTAGCATATCAACTACCTGGATGAAAAAAATTTATATTACAAATTATAAATTAAAATTATAAGTTATATTAATTTATATCGATAACAGTTATATGATATCAATATAAATTACATAATTATAAATTACAGCCAATTTTGTTCAAGAAAATACGAATCAACATTTTTGAAAAAAATTTCATAAGTATTGAGAATCACATTGTTCCTATATTTTCTTGTCTTGTACCTAGCACTAAGAAGAATACTTAAGTAACCGTGCTTTGAGCTTTCTTTGACAATTAAAAGTTCCAGGCCTTACAATAAAATGGTCCAGGCAATGCATATAAACTAAGGGAGGTTTTTTTCGTGTCGGCCGTCTAAAATATATTCCTAAAATTAATTTTATTGGCCAAGGATCCTTAAGAACAGCTACACAACAACGAGGCATTACTAGCTCTGAAACTGGGAAGCACAGCATATGTATTTTTGAGGGTTTTAAATCGGTGACAATATCTGAATTCTTATTCAATACCATTTTTGGTTTCCTCTGGGCCACAATCACTGCTGTTTTTGCAACAAAATGGTAAAAAAAAACACTACTTTACTTTGGCACTGTGTCTTTCGCTACTTAAAATCAGCACTGGAATTTTAAACTTCAATAACGGGTAATCCTTCAGTTGATATTGTCGGACCACTGGGTTAGAAAATCACCGTGGATTAAAGAAACAAATATCGGAAAAACAAACAAAATTTAGAATTTTTGTAGATGGGGCTTAAAACCTCAGCGATAGTGTTCTCTGATACACTGGGTTCGATGTATTAATTTTCATCATGATTACTCTCTATTTTGAAGGTGTATTCCCCCTTTTTCGAAAATCTTGTCGTCAATTTTCTCAGGCTTATAAGTTTGAATGATTCTCGAAAAAGAGGAGAAATACCTTCAAAATACCCCCCCCCCTTCCATAATGTTTTTCTAATATCTCAAGGATTACGGGGAGTTAAAAACTGTGAACATCAAGTTTAACTGTTAAGACATCAGGCATCCCCCCTTTCCCCTATAAATGACTCACATGTTCTCCTGGTAGTACTTCCCGTCCCCATTCCTTCAGATTTAGTGCTGATAAGAATATAAATATCATAATTTATTTTACAAAGAAACCTTTTTTATAATAATAAGAAAGCTGTCACCTCCCCCCCCCATTACCTATGTTTCAGTTTTAGTCTCAAACTGAACAGAAACTAGAATTAATTGCCCCCGCCCACCCAGCGTTCTTCTAGTTTCTAAAGGATCACAGAGTTAGAAACTCTGACTGAACTTTCTAGCAGAGTTAGAAACTTCCACATTTTTATAAATAGGAGATAAAAGCCTCTACAATAGCATTTTCCGATTCCCTGACTTTGACGATGTAATTTCCATCAAGATAACTTGCATGTTTAGGGGTGTTTTCCCCCTTATTAGCAAATCAGGTAAATTTTATAAAGCTCGAAGCTGTTGATGAACACCTGTAAACTCGTTGAATTTAGAATATTTGGAATCCCAATAAAATCCAATCCTTTTGATTTGTATGTATTGCTATCAAAATTCCTTCCTTTAGAGTTTCAGTTAATATTAGCCATAACATCTCCTTACTAACACCGGCTTTGTCTTTCCCGGAATTGGAAAAAAGGTCAAACTTTACTTTAAATCATCTTTGAAGGAAGCGGAACGCTTATCTTTCCGTAGAATTTTTTTTGAAGATTGTCGGTAAATCTAATGCTATACGAAAACATTGCGAAATTCTAAGAGGTTGGCCAAAGAGTGGGGGATGAGTTTACAATCAAGAATGGGATCAATAATTTCAGTGGGGTAGCCATTATAGAATAAAATATCTCTTGGGTAAATTAGCTCAGAGACAACATGGATGCTGTAAAAAAATTTAAAACTCTATTAAATAGAGAAATTACCCGGCCTCTTTTCAGAGAAAGGGAGTTGTTCGAAGAAAAATGCAGACGTCAATCGCTGTTCGATTTCTTAAATGAAGTATATATTTTTGTTTGAAGTTCGTAAGCTATACCCAACGTTTATTCCTTTTTTATAACTGGCTTCCGGTTCCATCCCAGATGGCTATTCGCCGCTAGTCCTGGTGACTACCTCATTTCTAACACTGAGTTATTTGTTATACCTTCTCTTGAACGCGTCAAGGGAAGAATTTTCCGGGATTACCTTTGCCGGCAATCTATTTCATGTGTTAACCGATCGCCGGACAAAGCTTGTTTTCAGATATGCTTGGCGGGGAGGACCCTGCTACTGCTCAAGGTAGTCCTGATGAGCTGTACTTCGGAGAGTTGATAGCAAGGGCTTTGTTCTATAAGGAACGAGCTTTGATAGATCCTCTGATGGAGGGTTGTACATGTACTTGTAGAAAATCGACATGGACGCCAAGTCGAGGTGTTCCTGGATCAACTGTGGGGTATTAGCTTTTCTGTTGCCAGAAGTTGCTGCACGAACTGATTTATCTTGAATTTGTTAGAATTGAGCGATGCGGCTCTTAGGTACACCAGCGAAGAGAGGACATGCATATTCCATGACAGGTCGGATGCAAGAAATGAAAAGTGGAAGAATAGTGTCAGGACTTTTGCATCTTAGGATAGCTCCTAGCTTCTTGGAGCAAGAGGATCTAATTTTACTGAGATACTCAGTCCAAGAAAGGTCCGAAGAGAAATTAACTTCAAGTAGGTGTAGTGTATCAACTCGCTTTATTGTCTCTCCTTTGAAGACGAAATAAGGATAAGCCCTCATATTACGCACATTAGAAATTAGGAGCTCTTTCGTTTTCGATGCGTTAAAACTTACAAGCCATGCATCTGCCTACGCTTCAATTCTCTCCAGGTCAGCCTAAAGCTCATTGTGGGGTTTGCTGGGATCTATGTCTTTTGCAATTGATGTTTTTGTTGTCGTGTCACCAGCAAAGTGGTGAGGTTTCTTCACAAGTTTGTCTCCTAGGTCATTTATGAACACTAAGAAAAGGATTGGCTAAGGAATGCTTCCTTGCAGTACTCCTGATAAGACTGGGTATTCTTTTGGTATGATGTGATAGCCAACTTTCAATGATCGTTGACGAAGAAAGTCAGCAAGCACCTCAAGCAGTTTACAAAGAAGTCCCTCGTGCCCTACAAGATCAAAGGCTTTTACGATGTCAAAGGAGAGAAGGTGAATAACGTACCCCTAAGAAAGGAGCTCAGCCCATTCTTGATACTGTGCAATCAGACAGTCAAACGTAGACCGTTTTCTGTAAAAACCGTGTTTTGTGTCTGCCAACAACAGATATGACTCAAAGTATTGGTAAAGGGTCTTATTAATGCCGCTTTCATAAACTTTATCTAGTATAATTGTAAACTTCTTTTTCTCGTTTTTCCCCAGTAATTATATTTGTTTTCATTATATTGTTATATAATTTAATAACAATAGGACGGATTCCGTTACAAATCCTTTCTGAAATATCTAAGTTATGCAAAAGCAAAACTGTTCCAGTTCTTTATTCTCTTATTCTCTTTATTCCCTTACAATTCTTTATTTTTAAGTAATGAGGTGGCGAATCTGCAGTATCAATTGAATTGAGGAAATTGCGGAGAGGATTCAATCCCGCCTTTCCGTTTATCTTTTAAAGAATCATAACTTTTATAAGATTTTCCCCTATCACACATCTTCTAAGCGCAAGCTTATTTGTCTATTATTATCATTTAGGATCCATCGTGGTGCTTGTTATCGTATGTTTTTCAGCCGCATACCTTGTTGCGCTTCATTTTCGTGCATGAATCATCACTTCATACATCTGTTTATCTCTTTTGCTTTAGGTCTTTGGATTCATTTAAGTTCATATGTAATTTCACATGACGCCATTGATGCCAAACAACTTCTTTCCCGGGTTTTTACACGTTGTTATATTTTTGCTGTAACTGCGTTTTTAGATAATTCACTAGAAGCAAGGAATGTTCCAATGCCTATGCCCTCTGAAATAGCTAAAATACGCATTTGAAGAATATAATTCAGTTTTTTACTCTTGAAGGTCTATTTCGTTCTTGCTTGGAACTAAAAATTATTATAATCTCGTTTTAGACAAGAAATGGCGCAGAGTTTCTGAACAATGCTGAGGTGAAAATAGGTTAGATTCTTGAAGAGATAGGGGACATTACATTAGACGATACTAATTCTGTCCTTCAAAGGCTATGAATCAAAGTACTTTCTACCACGTGGAAGTGTAACGATTTGGATTGTTTATTATCTATATATGGGGTAGCCCCAATTTTTATATACGGAGTAAAAATACTAAGAAGTTCAAATTTTCTATCTCTTACTAGCCGCCTGTTGCTTTTTTTCGAAATTTGTAACAACTAGACCAACTTTTGACATTTTGCAAGGGTTTTTATGCTACAATCTATCCTCAGATATTGGTCAATCTCCATTCTCAACTGTTGGTGGTCGAGTGTTAGGTTATATTCAGTCCTTCCATTCTAGTCTGAACAGCCCTGGGCCAGTAGAGCGGTTTGTTGAACTGAGAGGAACATTAACCATTGAGAGGAAAGGACCAAGAGTATTCCTTTCTCTGACGCAAGCCCATTAATGTGCAGATTTTCAGCTTTTTCTATCTTTTATAAATACTTAAAATTTAATTTTTAATTGTTTTAAAACATTATCAGTTGTATTTTTTTTTTTTACCTACCTCTTCAAAATTTGGTGTCTAATCGAGTTTCATTTTGTATTTTGAAGCATTATTCTTCGAGACTTGAATTGACCGTTACATATTAAGAAAAGTAAAAAATGTTTATCATAATCAGATTTTATTCGCTGTATTTTTCGAATAAATAGTATCTAAAGAAAATTACCTCAAGAGGCGTGCTTGAGGCTGACAGGGCGGTAAATCCAACTATATCACTAAAATAAATTGTCACAGAGTTGAAGTGTTCTGGCTCAACAAAATCACCTCTTTTTAAAGATTCTGCCACAGACTTTGGTAGCATTCTGTGAAGTAGAGCCTCTGTTTTCTTCTTTTCTTCCATAAGCTGATCTGTTCTTTCCTGTACTAAAGATTCAAGATTGTATGCATACTTTTCCATCATAGCCAACATATTGTCAAATATGTTTGATTTCCTAACAGAAAAAATATATTAACTTGGCAGGAAAAGCTAGATGGTAACTGCTATCAAACTATCTGACCTGACGTTGTAAAACTCTAAAGATTTATCAATTTTTCTGTTTTTTTTTATGCATACAAAAGCATAAAGAATATTTTAAAGTATCTCGAACAACTATTTTTCTTATTCAAAAATGTAATAAATCTGCAAACGTTACAGAGTTTAGAAGTGGTATATAGTCTTTTCGCTAATGTTTGGTATATAATCTTTATACTGAATTTTCAACATATTAACAATATCAATTGTGCTCTCAATATATAATAAGCTAAACTTTAGGGTAAAGAGCAAGGGCATACGAGGTGGCAGGGCCGCCTCCTACGCTTGATATATAGGATAGTTTCTGTTCACTTCAACTTTCAACACTGCTCTTTACTTTCATCTGAAGGAAACTTTTTCATTTATTTCCTATAAAAACATTCCTGGAAGAAGAGGGGACTGTTGCCCCTGACCAAATTATTAATCAGATAAGTTTCCTTAAGTTCTGTCCTATTGTCCTCTAAGATTTTTCCTTTCTTTTTTTTCATCTGAGAATATTTTTCGTCTTTCGAGACTTTCCAATTTGTTAATGTCTGGAAATTGTTATCTGTGGATTAGACACCTTGCTGAATAGACAGTGGCTTTTTACCGTTTGATGTTGTGGGATCAAAAAAATGGATACTCTTTAATTGGACTGTCGGGTGGTTTCTTGCAACTACCAATTGAAATTTTTAATCAATTTAAAATTTCTTAGTATGAACATATGTTGCCCACACCAAACCTGTCATTTTTCAGACTTAGCAGCAGAAAAAAAAAATCAGTTAATAATATTTTCGAAAATTATTTTCTTGGAATTGATTTAAGATGTAGTTAAAATCTGGTCTGTGATCAGGGTGATCAAGATTCTCATCCCTACAATATTTCATACATTTGATAATATGATCAGCGCAGCTTAATCCAGTTAGTGATGGTCTTAACAGGTTCCCACCTTTCAAAAGAAGGGGTTTTGTTTCAGCTATCATTTGTACAGTTTTGTCATTTGGCCATTATAAGATTACATATTTACTGTATTGAAGGATGTACGACATCTATATAGCTTAGACTCAAACTTTACTTACAGGCCAGCTTCCATTCCTTTTAATTTGCTTCGGATACTCCTAAAATCTGGTCTGTGATCAGGACTCTCATCCCAACAATCTTTCATACATTTGATAACATAATCAGCACAGCTTAATCCAGTTACAGATGGTCTTATCAGGTTCCCACCATGCTGAGTGGGATGTGCAACGTGTTCAACGATTTCTAAAATAAACGTAGTGGCAAAAACTAAAAAAATCAGGAGGAAAAATTTCATCACTACCTATTATTTAAACTTCAATAGTAAAAAAAGAGTCAACGGATTTATATTGGATACAAATAGTGAAAATGAATATGGAGGCTCTGTCCCTATGTCCTCTTTGAGGTTGAATAAAAGTACATTATTTTTTTCGTAGCGAATGTGCACCAACCCCTCTTGGCTCTTTCTTGGGAGGGGGAGAGTTGTGGCATCATTTTCAGCTTTTAATAGAAAGTTAACCTTCTTCCTATTAAAGAATGGTCTTAAATTACAACCAAAAGTACGTAGTTGCAATCTTTTCTTATGACCCATACATCTCCAATCCCAACAAAAGATCGAAGGGATAGGGCCCTTGTTTTTGCCTTCCTATAATATAGACAAAAAACCTTTGCATGATTCTGATTTCGATAGGGTACAACATTTTCAACCTTCATCTAAAATATACGTATTTATGAGGCCTATATTTTGAAGAGCGCCTGCTTGCGTAATTTGGATCTCTTACCCATGAGGCTACCTCTATTATGACTCCACCAGATGAGTTTTTTTCTGAGCCTTTTAACTATTCTGATTATTGTCTCGCGTTGCCAAAGCGAACAAGCGGTAAAAAAAAAACGGATTCTCGACCCTTAAATCTGACCTCACTGCCTGCAAGAATGGCAGACGGTGAAATCAAGAGTAGTTGTCGATCGTCGAGCCATCAGTTGCACATGAAACATCTTGGAGCCAAATATATCCTCGAGTTTCGAAGGCTCAATGAACTAAGGGCTTGCAATGGGAAACAAGTGCAGATAAGTAAGGGCCTGGGTACCCACGGGAACGTCCAGTGGCAGGGAGTAAAACTGGCGGTTGGGTACCCTCTAGTCCAATCATCATTTTAAAAGGAAACTAGAAACTAGAATTATCGCCTGAATGAGTCCTGTTTCAAGTTTCTACAACAATCCATTCTATACAAGGCAAAAAAATGCCCGAGATGTATCTCAGGCATTTTTTTATCACTCTTTACTAAGTCGACACAAATTTGTAAACTTTTTAGATTTGAAAGCTTCGTTTGAATGATTTCATTCATTTGAGCCATGAATCATCCAAATTCAATATTGCGTAGCTATAAGCCATATTTTGAGTGAGTGTGGATGGGAGAAGATGATCGGGAAATCATTCTGGGAAAACAGGTGGTTAAATTGTCAACAATTGTATCCTTAAGCCATATTTTTCATGCTGGCTCTATAAGATTAATCTATAGAGAGGGACAATTCTAATCTAAAAAATATATTTAGATTAAGGTTTGAGAACAGTTTTGGAGGAGGAAAGTATTTTCATAGCATGTGATGATTTGAACATAAAATGGAGAACTAGATTTTGTATACTTACTTCTAAGAAATGGGATGGGTAGAGGACTTCCTTCAAAATCAAGATCTGTGCAGAAGCTAAAGCTCAAATACCTAAGAATTCAAATATATCCCAAATATATAGGCCTATATACCTCATATATAATTTTTTTTTGTCATTTAAGATCCCTTCCCCCAAAGAGATTTCTCCAGTTCGTCAAAGAAATGCACAGAGGGATGCATTTTACCCTATCTCTTCATTTGAAGAAATATAATCAGACTAAGCGTTAAGTACCGTTGGTGAATGGAAGCACCTCAAGTCATTATGAAAAAATTTTGCATATTAAAAAGAACACATCTTTCTTCTTGCCATCCTGCCACCCCGTTCCGGGATGACCTGCTTTTCGTTTGGCCCTAGAAGGTCGGCCGATGAGGACAATCTTTGACAATGAGTTATTTTTCATCCGCACAACGTGTCCTAACCATCTCAAACTTTCTCTCACTATAGCCCTAGAAAGCGGAACTGAACCACATTTTGCGTACAGCTTACTGTTTGAGATTCTGTCAGTCAGTCGGGTATCCAAGACAATCTATAGACAATTACTCTGGAAAACATATAGCAAATCCACCTCCGTTTTCCGGAGCACCAACGCTTTGGAACCACTCTGTCATAATATTAGCTTCCAATATTATAATCTCGGTCCGTAGACTAGGCTTTGTATTCTTCTTTACTTTTTTCAAATAAAAAAAAAACATCCTGGGACTTGCCTATTCTGCTTTTAAAATCTTTTACTACATCCACCGTCTTCAAAAATAATACTACTTAGGTAAGTAAAGCTGTCCACTTGATCGATCTTGTCGTTACCCAACATCACCTTCACTCATTTCTATTCTTAGCAAATTAGTCGTCTTAACCTTCATTTTCAAACCCATTCTTGCACTCTAAAGTCACAAAGCCTCTGAGAAGTTCACACAGCTTTCATTCCTCTTTTACTTCCCCATTTGATTCCCTGTTCTCCCAATGCCTTAGCTGTGCTCCCTGGGGCAATGCACATCAAAATGACCCATGTTAAATGGGGATAGAACACAGCCCTTCTTAACCCCTGATTAAATACGACACCAGCTACTAACCTAATTTCCCACCTTAACCGTAGCAATGTTATTCTCTTACATAGTACAGATTATTAATGTATTTATACCTCACAAGCATAGGACCTTCGGTAAGCTATTCTATCAACTGAATCAAACACTTGCTCATAATCTGTAAAACTGAGAACTAAAGGGGTTTGATAACTCAGACGCTCATCTATTATTAACTCTATTATTAAGATTGAAAATTTGGTCAACGCATCCTCTACATCCCTAAAACCACACTGTTCTTCTCTTTAAACCTTATCTACGGCTTCTCTGAGTCTACAAAGTACCATCATACTATTTAATTTGCTTCCTACAGAAACTGGGCGTTTTGCCTCTATAATTACCACACTCACTTCTACCACCTTCCTTATAGATGGGTTTACTTAGAGTTTTCCTAAAATTGTTAGGCACTTTCCTCTTTTTAAAATTATATTCATAATCTTCAGCAACTTATCTCTAACCTCATAAGAACCGTATCACGGCTTAGCACATTCTCAGAATGTTCTGCCCATCTCTCTTTAACTCTTTGATTATTACTGATTGTGGCCCCGTTCCTATCTTTAGCTTGGATAAGTCCAGATTGACTAATCCCTCTCAATTTATTAACATGCCAGTACAATATTTTACTATTATGCCGTGTGGCTGCACTTCCTAGATCCTTAGAATTTTTATCCATAGTCTCCACTTCACACGTCCCTAGTTCATATTTTAATGCTTCTCCCACTTTCTTTGAATCCCTTTTATTTTCAAGTGATCCGTCACTCAAACAATTCTTGTAGAAGCCCTTCCTCCTCACGAAAGCCTCAAACTGAAATTTTTCATTGTAAACCAAGTACCATTACAGACATTATAGATAAGACACGAACAGGATACAAACAAACACCTTAAAACAAACACAGGAAGAAAAGTTTAAAAAAACCGCTATCTTTTTTATTTTTAAAATCAATTCAAGCCTTTAAAGAGATTCATTAATGATATCCAGGAATGTGTCTTTAAATAATGAGGAAAAAATCCCAATAACAACCGATGAGACACAGATAAGGAATAACCCTTCCAAAATAAACACAGAAATAAAAGGCTATGCTATAATAGAAAATACATCTTCTAATTTATTTTTTTAGTATCGATTCAACTCTTAACAGTAATTTGTTAACCTGCTCCCGAAATGTATCCTTAAAAGACTAAAAATAAATAAATAACAGCAAAAAAAGTAACACAAATAGAAAACAGACAGAAACAAATGTAAAACAGATGGTATGTTTAGATATTCTAGGGCACATATTTCTAACTATTCATAATTCTAAAATATTAGTTTATATTCAATTTGCTTTCCCCAGCAGGCATAGACAGGAAACTGGAAATTGATGAATCTTGTTTAGAAATAATCCTCGCATTCGCATTGATTGTTCTTATTTGATGCCTGCTGTTCTTTGTACATTTTGTACAACAGAGTTGCTTGTTCTTATGATAGATTTTGTTTTTAAACTATAAACATAAGTTAAACTAGATCTACATTGCATGGGCAACGTAAGGTGTTGCGGCAACTTTTGTTCGGCTATGCCGAGTAAAGTGTTGCGACAGCCACACTTTGGTTTTGTTTCCTCGCTTCGATTAAACGCTGAAGTTGTTAATCTTTAAGGATCTTAAAATAAATACCAGGTACACCAACCCGCAAAAGTTGCAAGCCCCTTATTGCAACTAAGCAAACAGCCGATTATTACTTAAAGTCCCCTCCATGCATTACCACTGGAACCAAATTGGTCTCACCATCAAATACACCAGAAACAAATAATAGATACACCAACTAGCCAAAGTTACGAACCCCTAATTGCCGAAGATGATTATGAGCAAACAGCCGACTGTTGCTTAAAACTCCCCTGTATGTCTCACAATTGGTACCGGCCTATTTTTGGTTTCAGTGTTTACCTTACTACTGAAGTTGTCAAACCCCTTAAGCTTTCAAACTGGTGTATCTCATTAAAGAATTTTCCTACCAAAAAAGGATGATATATACATTGATCAGCTCATCAAGAGCTATCTACTGCCATCGAAAAAAAAAACCATCTATCTTTCTTAGTTCAAAAGTTGACTTTTTTGCCGTAGGCCAAGTTTCTAACGTCATCACTTAGAAAGGAGCAAAAGATAAACTCTAATTTCCTTAGCAATGAGAGAGCTTTTAAAATTTAAGAGGCACTTCTGACACCATTTCTGTATCGGCCTATTTTTGGTTTCAGTGTCTGCCTAGCAAAAGCGCTCAAAGCGGATAAGGTTAAGTTTAGGAGAAGAAATCGTAGGGAAAGCCCAACAGAACTGCAGCGGGGCGTTTGAATTATCAACTTGTTGGAAGTTGCGATTCTGCTGGGCTTTCCCAATAGGCAAAGCTCATTTAATATGACCAATGCAAATCCATTGGATATGATCAGTAATCAATCTTTGAATCATTTTTTGGTCTGAGATTGCTTTCATATGGCTCACAGAATTGATCCATCTTGTCTTTACTCTAATTAGCCATGCCTCCCAAGTCTTTCATCACTTCCACCAAGTTGATAATCAAAGGAGACACTGTTGGTTGCCTACAAGTTGCCTCAATGGCAACTTGGTCACCCGCTTGCCTAAAAGTGTAGTGGACATTGTAAGTAATGAGTTCTGTAGATAAATTAACCAGTAGCGTCATAGCCAATAATATTTGGCTGCTACATTCTCGGCCCGTAAGAACCTCCTCCCGTTTAGTCTCCCATCAACGATCCTGTGCATATTTGTCAGTCACTGAATAAACGTTGATCAATTGTTGGATAATGGTTGAATAATTGTTGATGGATAGTTGGTGGTTAGTAGTTGCAAAAATTCAGGCAACTACGAGCTAATTCATGACCATGAAAATATTTTGGTTGACTTTCTCTCACAGAAAAAAAGTGACATACCACAGGTGAAGCTGACTGGGCTCACAAGAGCAATAAGCTTCTGTTGGAAAAAGAGAATGAAGACTTCAATGAAGTATCTGACAGCCTTGAAAATTATACTTTATACATATCGTTGTTTTCGCTGTTAAGAAGCTGCTCACTTGGCACAAATGTCGATGTGTGCTTCAAAGCTTATTCAAGGCGATAGTGAAGTTTTCAATGAAACTTAGTCTTTTATGGCGCAAAAGGCCTACGAGCAGTCAAGCCTGCGTTTATCCATCCTTATTATCAATCCATCGAATTTGTCTTGCGTGCAAAGACCTGAACTAGGAAGCTGGTTGCGAGTACTTCCCCTTGAAAAATTTATAAGATATTTTTTGCGCACACATGAATATTACGAAATAAAATTAAAGAATCGTGAAATGAACAGAAATCCCTATCAAGGAAAATAAAGTAGCAAGTAATTATCTTAGTTTTAGTAGTTTAAATATTTGATTATCACCTTTTTTGAACAAAGAGGCAAAATATTTAAAAACTAGAATTTGATTATCTCCTTAATGAGCTCCTCAGTACCACAGACAATAAAAATCATTCCGATATCAATAAATATATGTGAGAAAACGAAGTGACTAAATTTAATTTAGCTGCAAGTCTGTATTCATGTCGACCACATAGTTTCCCTTTAAGAAAAATTTAAAAAACTATGGGTCTGAAATACAAAGCACTAAATTTCCTAATCAAATGTCACGTTATGGCATTGTTCAAATAAAAATATTTTTACCTTGATTATCCTTACAAAGTCATTCTTTGATTTTTCTTCCCATTCTTAAAGCAATGTTATCTTTACCTTTTGTATTATTACAGCCATACCAATTATTTTCCTCTGCCATACGCGTGCCTACCCATGAAACAAATCTAATGGAGCTTATATTTATGCTTGTTTATATGTTTTCTGGAACAGATGCATCTCGGTCTGGCTTTTATATATATCTATCTACAGCGGTAATGAGTCAATCTAAGAATCCTAGCTGCCCCGCTGCGCCTCTACTAGGCTTTCTCAATAGGCAAAGCTCATATAGTATGAATAATGTCAGTCGCCCATTCGCCTGCAAGTTCTGTGGACATTGTTGCTCTTAAATATTTGAATCATTTTTTGGTCTCCAATTGTCTCCAGATGATTCACAGAACTGATCTTTCTTGGAATTACTCTAATTAGCCATGGCTCTCAAGTTTTTCATCCCCTCCACCTAGCTGATAATCCAGTCCACCACACGTGCCATTGCCTATTAGTCATGGCTCTACGTCTTTCTGAACATGCTGTGCAGGTGGTATGGACGAAAGAGTTGATACAATTTCCAGAAGTCCTTGTTGTTTGTAGTTCATTATAAATTGATGTGTCTTCGAATGATATCGATTAAGATTTAGTTAAAACTAACTCCACTTGATAAATTAATTTTCTTTAATAAAAACCTGAAAAGTGGAGAGTCTATGTAGTCAGACTAATCAGACATAAAAATAGCATGACGTATGAAACTAAGCAGAGAAAGCATAATAAATGAAAAAAAATCGAATAGCAGAGAAAAAGAGGGTAGTGTCAGCCAGTAGAACAATATGAAGCAAAAATAAGCAAATATTTTCAACAAGGACCTCCACCAAGTCGTCCTCAGTGCTAAGAAAAAATTGAAAAGAAAAAAAAGAAAAAAGAGTAGAAAGGTTAGATTGTTCCTTTTTCGTTTTTTATTTTTCTTAGCACTGAGGACGACGACTTGGGGGAGGTCCTTGTGGAAATATTTTCTTATTTTCGCTTCATATTGTTCCATGGCTGACACTACCCTAATTTTTCTCTGTCATTAGATTTTTTTGTTTATGGTATTTTCACTTCTTTGTTTCATGCATTTCTCGAGAAATTTGGGAAGACGATTCTTTTATTTATTTTTTTTGTTTTTTGCTTAACAGTAGTTTTTTCAACAATATATATATATATATATATATATATATATATATATATATATATATATATATATATATATATATATATATATTGGTGGGTATATTGGTGGGGGTGCTTCGCGCCCCCCAAGCCCCCCGCGCGCGCAAGTCGTTACGCGCCATATTAGTTACGCGCCATTGTAGCTGTGTCCCTATGTCCCACCTATGAATATACAAAGATATATACATGTTTTTAACTACGTAAAACTTGCGAATATACAACATTCTGCTGTCCAATTGTCTGTCAATATACGAAGCCTTATATACTTATAATAACGTCATATGCAAACGTTATTTTAAAAACAAACAAACATGCATGTCAGGTTTACCGACTCTTGAACATGCAACATATAATTGTCCATGGGAAAGACAATCCGTATTCAGATCTATACCTCATTATTCTAATGATTGCCCTTGAGCTTTGTTGATGGTGATTGCTAATCGAACATTTCCTGTGTCCCCGTCGTCATTTATATATCCCCCTGTGCCCCCCGGCGTCTCAATTGTAGTTGTGTCCCTGTGTCCCGGTCGTCATTTATATTCCCTGTGTCCCGTTCGGTATTTGTGTCCCGGTGTCCCAATCTTTAATTTCTCTTTGAGTGTCCCGGTCGTCATTTATATTCCCTGTGTCCCAGTGTCCCGGTCGTCATTTGTGTCCCGGTGTCCCGGTCTGTAATTTCGTCAGTCGACAAACAACTTAATGACAGCATAATGCTCAATCCTTATAATGACGTCAGTCGACACACAAACATGACGTCAGTCAACACACACACACAAACAAACAACTTATATATATATATATATATATATATATATATATATATATATATATATATATAAAATTTATAATAAAAGAAAAAAGAAGTACCTTTGGCTGACAAATTTAGGCATCCCCATGGTCCTGATCGTCCAAAAATTTCATATAATATTATACCGAATGAAAAGACGTCTCCTTTTTGTGTTCCCCAAGGTAAAGCATTCGGATTTCTAAGGAGCTCTGGTGCTTTCCACAGTAGTTTCTCAGGAGGAAAAGTACTTCTATAGCTCCCTAAAAAGTGATTCATCAAAAGCAATTTCCGATAAAAAAAACTCAAAACTAATTCACAGGAACTAAACTCACAAGTTACATTTAATTCCTCCCCCGCTTCAACGAAAAGTGTATTCATATTACTTAACAAATCCTTCCCAACCAAAACATGCTTATTGGTTTGTTGCAATTTTAGGAATTCTATGATAGGTTGCTTTCGGTCTATTTTAACATGATTAGTACGGTAGCAATATTTCCATGATACGGTAGCAATCGGATCTCTGTCCGGATTATATATATATATATATATATATATATATATATATATATATATATATATATATATATATATATATGAACTTTTAGAGGTTTTGCGAGTTCAGGGTGCTAGAATAGGTTTGAAAATTAATGTTAAGAAGACTAAGGCACTAAAGCAAGGAATAAGTGAATGAATGTGAAAAAGGTAACGTTGGGTAATGAAAAGATAGATCAGGTGAGCAGCTTCATCCACCTTGATAGCATTATTAGCAAAGACGGTGGGAGCAGTGAAGATGTTAAAAGTAGAATAGCCAAGACTCAGGGCGGTTTTTCATACTTAAAAAAAGTTTGAAAGAATAGGAAGATAAGTATGCAAACCAATATTAGAATATTGGAAGCCACTGTGGTCAAATATGGCTCTGAAGCGGTGGCCAGTGTTTCCCCCGACGATTACTCCTGGGAAACACCCCTCCGTTGAAAGTACCTCCCCTCCCCCGGTGTAAAATAATATTTTACATGGAGGGTATTTCCGGAGGGGCATTTTCCACGGAGGAGTGGGTATTTTCTGGGGGAGGTTTATTTGCCGCGTGAGGGGATATTTTCCTAGAATGGGTATTTTTCCACGAGGGAGTATTTTCGACGGAGGGGGTATTTTCCGGGGGTATTTTCTACGTAGGGTATTTTCCTCTGGGGGTATTTTCCGGGGTATTTTTCGGGGGTATTTTCCACGAGGTGTATTTTCCATGGGGGGCATTTTGCAGGGGATATTTTGCAGGGGGTGTTTTCTGCGGGGGTACTTTCCGGGTGTTTATCGCCGGGAGGGGGCAAACACCTAGAACCCTCTGAAGCATTAGCACGCCGAACAGCGGATGAAGATTATCCAGATATTTTCAAGAGAACTTGTCTACAAACTATTCGTGTACCCGGCTGATTGATAGTGTTACAAGCAGCAATAATCCTCTTTAATATTATTTTAGGTTTATATCCTGTTCGTATTTGGTACATTATTTCTTACACTAAAGTTCTACCTTTTTATAATAATCCTTTAAAAAATATAATTGTGCCATGGAAAAGTACATCCCATAAACAATTTTTTGGGAGGAGAGAGGTTTCAATACTAGAACTGAAATTTCAGGTACTTTCAGGCTTCCAAGTAGAAATTTAAAAATCATTTCTTTATGGACCGCCCCTCACCACTTCCACGCATCTACAGATAAGCACATTAAAATATAAATATCCATTCTGGTATTTTGAATTTCACACGGTATAATTTTTGGCAACATTAACCTTCAATTACAGCCCCCCCTGTTTTTTTTCAACTGTGAAGATTTTCTTAACTAATAAGTTCTGATGAGTAAATTTGAAACTAGTTTTACAGAGTCTCTGTTTTTTAGAGTTTCGGTTACTATTGAAACCGATTTTCTTACTTTTTTCTTCCATACCGTTCCAAGAAAAGATTGGTAGAAAAAAATAAATGCATCAATTCCATTTACATATTGCTTGCTGATGCATCAAATGATTCTAATTATCAGAAAGTATTCCTTTTTGCGTGAATTTTGACATTTTCCAGATACGTACTACAATACATAGTATAAGTAGCTCATGAAACCCTGCTTGATTGTCTAATGCTCTCTAAGGTACAAATAAAAAAAAAAAAAAAATGATACTGCATAAAAGGGAACGCTAGTCAATATCTTTTGACATTCTATAAGGCTACTAGGCGAGTCAGATATTAAAAAGGAGCACTTTTGTTCACTTGATTTACAACTGTTATTGAATAAAAGGCTTACAAATAAGTAATCTCGAACAGCAGCTGAACGTCGGGTTTTCATTGATTCTTTCTTTTCAGATATTTTTTTATAATAAGGGAATTTTTCAAGGGGCTGCCGACTTTCCACCACCTGATGTGGATCTCTGCTAAACTTGGCACAGTACCACCACACATGGCACAGTCCCCTTTACGCTTGGCACAGTTCGGCCACGCTTGGTATGTGTCACCTGGTGTTCATGATTTCTAAAAGTCGGAAGCCCCTTAGATTTTATTTCAATTCTTAGCAACGACGTTGTGAGTCACTACCCTTTTTGTATTATTTTTAAGTCGAAATTTAAATATTCTATCTATTAAATAAACTTGATGGTTTCGAAAGAATACCTTGTGATGCCACACTAAATACATGCATACTACATTTAAACAAGGTAATAGTTCATGAAGAAACTTTACAGTTATCTTTTATAATTGAACCAAGGCGTTCTGAGCCACAAATTTGGTTACATCCTATTTAATTTAAGACCTACCCCTCACAGACCGGCTACCAGACGCAGCTTGTCAAGCTGCGTCTGGTTGCTTCTAAAACGTGCATTTTGAAACTGGATTTAAATAATGATCGTGAAAGAAGGTGTCAACATAGAAGAGTTTTTTTCCAACTTTCAGGTTCAACGATTAAGGGAAAAGAAATTAAACAGTAAATCTACTTTGATAACACTACCTTGGTAAATAGTAAATTAGATGAAAGGTACCTGTATGATATACCCTCTGCAGCTCAAGAAGTGAAGTTAATCCGAATAAAATATACTTAATTATCTTAAAAATATAGTAGTTCAGTAAAAAATTTGGGCTGTATATTTGCACATTAGTGGGGAAAGGGTGGAGGTGGGGGTAAAGACAGCACTTCTGTATGCAAAATGTGTTAGCTACAATTTTTCTGATATTATGAAGTAAGAATTGTTTTCTGATATCACACTGTCCAAATACTTTACCCCACCCCCTAATGCGCAAATATATAGCCCGAATTATATATTTCCCATCTATTCTGTACCTTCTGTTTGTCTTGTCTTTTCTCACACTAAGTTGAAAGAAACTAGCGAAAGAAACCGGTTTTTAGTCCATATATGCATGAACAATTTGAGCTGCAGAGGATATATCATACAAGTACCAGATGCAATTATGGTATAAAGTTTTGAGCTAGAAACTGAAACAGATTTAATTGACCATAATTAAGGCCTGTATGTCATATCTTCCATGAGATAAATCTGCATCATTAATTGCGACAAATGGTGAAAATTTCCACTAGAGTAACCCTTCTCAATCCTAGACTTATTTTCGAAAGTAGTACGTGGTGCACTCTTTGATTTTGACACCAGGATATGAAATAGAAGCATTTTTCGTTTTTTAAACTGAACCATAAAATACTGCTAAATCTGTGAATGACTCACATATACATAATTTATAAAAGGACAATGCGATCTTTTTAAAATATAATACTTATATGTACAGAGCCATAATTTTATACAATAGTATTTGTCCATTGTTGGAGCTATTATTTTGAATTATTGCAAATACATTAAATATTATCTTGACGCTAATGTGTCAGCGGCATGATATATTTATCGGTAAGTCATATTTCAAAGTTTTTTGTCATAACCATTATTTTAAATGATTCAACATCATGAAACACAAAATAACTAACAACAAATATAAAGCATTGTCAGCTTGTTCTGCAACAGTCAATTTGTAGAGGAGCAGCGGTACGCTCTTGAAGGGCTTTGCGCTTTTTATGGATTTAAAAACTTAAAACAGCTACTTTTTCGTACCGTGATTGCCCATATCAGCGCTGGGTCTGCCTATTCTAGTTTTACATGAAAGCTAAAATCAAGCATTGTTCAAGAACAATATTTTTCAAGACTCAGATAAGGATATTTCACTATATTCAAGGGTCCCCATCTATATTACCCACCACTATCAACTATATTAAGGGTATTTAGATAAGGATAACAACTTTATATTCTAGTTTATAGTAGATAGTCTTGAGCTTGAGCTAATGAGAAATTCTTCTTCCACTCTCATGCTGTCTTTCATATTTACTGTGAAGTAACATGACTCTGTAAATAGCTCAGAAAGTTAGCTGAAAAAACGAGGCCTAACCTCACTAACTCTGGTGATACAATCTTTTCTCCAAAAACTCGAGGAATGTATGTACACTTAGCCAAAGTTTGCGGAAAACATTGGAGGGAATTTGAACGTGTCTGGATATGTCAGAAACGATCTTTAGCTATAATGAATTTAGCTATAATTTTGATAAATTTTGAAATTGGTATAATTTTGGTTTATATATAATTTGGTAGGATGTCCACCTTTCATCTATAAGAACCTACGGCGTGACATCCATATATCCCCTCCCACCTCCATATGAGATTTGCCGTCGATATGAGATTTGTTCTTTTATTCACAGCTGATAGGCGATTTGATGACCCAAATGCGTACCTATTGCGATGGACTCGAAGCATTCAAATACAACTGAAAATATACATGTCTGGTTTTACATCCAAGTGTTACAGTTGTAAAGGTTTTCAATGCAAAAATGCATTTTAAGAGTGTCATGGCGTCAACTGCAAAATTGATAAAGCGTTAAAAGTATCCTGGATACAAGCATAAACAGCAAAAGAAGCCCAGAGGATGATAGAAGACTTCAACAGCATTGGAAAAAAAACATATTAATTTCTCCGTTACCTCTACTTCGCACTTCTGTCTATTCAATACCAGAAGAAGAAAAATTCTAATCTAATTAGAAATCTTCTTAATGGCTATAAAATTCAAACAAATCTGAATATTCCTCCTTCTCCCTTGTTTTCCATTTTACCTTTAGAAGTTCACAGAACACTTTATTCACTTTTACTACTTTATTCAGACCCGTAGGGTACTATTTTTTGAATATTGGTCTTATGACATTGTTATTTTTCTTTTTCAACTTCCATTGCGCTTTTGCATGATTTTGTTTTCCTCGCTAGAACGACAATTATACGCCTTGATTCGGGATATTTGAACACACTTCCTAAATGTCCCTATTTTTAATGCCAATTTGTTCTCTTTTCTTCACATGAGGATATTTGCTAAATCCACATATTAGAACAGGTTTTGCTTCAAGAAATTTTCTTTCAGCAGAATATGGAATTAATTGATCTCTCAGATTAAATAACTGTTTTCGTCAGTTTTCTAAAATATGAGAGAAAGCTCGACAACTAACAGTGGGCTTATTAATTTTTTGTGTCAATTTTGTAGCAAAAGTTTCCTCTCTAAAACGATAATTACAAGTATAGATTTATGATGTTGCAAATGCGCTACCTAACTATTCTTATTTTTTTTCGCTTGGATTCGATTGTTTCCCATGAAGATATTTTTTTAATCCCCATATTAGTGCAGGATTTCTTAAAAAACAATTCTTTTTGTTGGCGCACACATGGTTGTGTCCGAAAAGAAAGGGCAAATCTTGCATGTTTTGGACAATGAGTAGATTAATAAGCGAGAAAGATTTTACAGATATCGCAGCTCCTGTATATCTTGGAGAATTACAACTTCTAAATTATTACTTCCGATACAGCTAAATATTTATGAATTTATTTTGATATGAAATCATCAAACCAGTTTCATAATCCCCATTTTCAATGGTTTTATGTTGAATATTCTCGCCTCTGTTGTGTTGGACGATAAATGTTATCCCAAAAGCTAAGAAATAGATTAAAAGAGAAAATAAAGTGACATACTAATACTACGACAAACTAGCAACAGCATTACATCGCCAGTAGGTCATCGCCACTGGCGAAAAAGCATATACCTATTCTTGGCATACGGTTTATATCACCAAGCAGACAAGTCCTCACCACTAAAGCTAATTTGTCGTGTTACATATAATGAGTGAGATATAACCTATTCACAAGTAAAAATTATGGCTTGGCACTGCATCCTTTAGCTTTATCCCTAAAATTAATAACTGAAATAAAAAATCTACAATATCATCATCTACTTTCCTTAATACCCGTGCTTCTACACCAAGAACTCCTTCTGTAAGTAATTCCAGCCAGTCATGAGCCTAGATCAAGGAGGAGTGTTAGGCTATGGTCTAGCAACCTGTCCCTGGAAAAAAAATCATGCAGTAGAAACATCTACAGAGAGCCAAAGTTTTCCGTTTTTGTGTGATGATTGCCCAATCTATACTGACCATGAGCCATCCTCGGATTACCAGACGCAGACGACCTTGGAATGCCGCCGAGCACGATTTTTGAAAGCAAACTGTCCCATCAAACTTGGTTTCTGGAATGTTAGAACCATGGTCTAAATATCGAGATCAGAGCATATTATGAAAAAAAATGTATAATTATGGCCTGGATATACTAGCGCTCTCTGAGGTCCGTTTGACTGGAGCAAACAAAACCTGGATATGAGATATACTATCCTGCATAGTGGCCACAAGAAGAAGAAAGTAGCGGGTGTGGTCATAATGCTCTCCTTAACAGCCTCAAATGCTTTCACAAACTCGACCTCCATAAACGAGAGGATCATCACAGCCTGATTTGTGGGTAACAATGGAAATCTAACCGTTGTGGTGTGCTAAGCATGTAAAAATTACACGGTTAACGCAGCGAAGGGTACCCTCTACAACACCCTTCAAGCTGTGCCAAATGACATTCCAAATCAAGAGTGAATTTGTTTTGCCAGAGACTTCAACACCGAAGTGGAGAATGATAGATCTTATTACCCAGAGGCTTGGAAGCGAAGGACTTGGGGAGATAAATGAAAACGGAATGCTGCTAGTGGACTTTGAACTGCCAAATAACCTACTAATTGAGGTTACCATGTTCGCGCATATAATAAACCATGAATGTTCTTGGAACTCCCCAAACGGGAGAACACATAATCAAATCGACCATCTTTTGATCAACAGGAAATAAAAGTCCAGTCTGCAAGATGCGGGAGCTTCCAGAGGTGCCGATGTGGCATCTGATCATGCCTTAATAATAGCAAGGATGTCATTCAAGCTAAAGGCCACACCGAAGATTAAGTACAATGTAAACCCAACTTTTGACTCTTCGCAGCTTTCCACTGCGGCAGCAGGAAAGTTGCTCGTCATTACACTCTCTAACAAATTTGAAGCCTTCCCCTTAGATATTGACACTGATGTTAGTATAGAGTCAACCTGGAACACCATGAAGAAGGTTTACAATCAAACGACTGCCGCTATGCTTGGGTACGCCAAGAGACCCAACAACCAATGGCTATGAGAGAGAACCTAGGACTTGGTTTGTGAGCGTCCTAACTTAAAACAACAGATCTTAAAAGGTGGTGAAAATTGCGAGACAGTTCTGAAGAGACCTGGGTAAATAAGTCAAAAGGAGCACAAGGGGAGATAAACGTAACTTTTTGAATAGAATGGCCGTCATGATGGAGAAAACGTCGAAATATGGTGACTCCAAAGCCGTATACAAGATTACAAACGAAATAATGGGAAATGCCGAAACGGTTATGCAAATGGAAAAATTGTCTCAAACCCATCAGAAATTTCCGTAGTATGGGACTTGCATTTCGAGAAGTTTCTGGACAGGCCCCAACATCCTCCAGATATCCCTGCAACCCCCTTTTAAACATCCAAATCAGCATCGAAGAACTTCGTGATGTAGAAGTTCGACAGGCAACGCGCAAGCTAAAGAATGGCAGAGCAGCAGGAACTGACAGAATATCAGCCGAGATGATAAAAACATCAATGAATACCTTTATGGATGTGCGACTTACACTTTTTGCTATTATCTAGAAGTCTGAAGTACGCTCATCAAACTTTTCAAGAAAGGAGGCGCGACAAAATGTGACAACTGTGTGGGCATTAGTATCCTAAATATTCTGGGTAAATTTTTCTCACAGATTATTCTGTGGCACATCTAGACAGTCCTTCGGCCGTCCCGTTCTCACACGGATCCCGTCTACACACTACAGACGATGATTAAGGAGTACAATGAATGGCGTGAAAAAGTATACTTGATTTTCGTGGACGTCGAGAAAGCCTTAGACTCTATCAACCGATATTCGCTATTTAAAAGCAAGCGACACAATGGAGGTCCTGACAAAATAGTGGTCCTAATTGTTGCATTATGTGAAAACACAGAATGCTGTGTTCGGACCCAAGAAGGGAATACTAGATATTTCCATATAATGTCTGGCGTAAAACAGGGATGCGTTCTTTCTCCGTTACTCTTCGTCATCGCCGGCGATTATATATCTCGTGATTGTACAGGGTTTGACATCAAAATTGATGAAGCCAAACAGCTAGTCGACCTGGATCTCTTCAACACTATCGGTGAAAATGCTAGCTGACTTGACCTCAAGGTTAACACAGAGAAGACAAAGAGCTTGCAACAACTGACTCCCCCGGGACATAAAGTGTGGAGATTCAACTGTTGAGCAGGTCGTAGGGTTCAGGTACCTCTGCAGCGCAGTGGGAAATCCAGGATCAAAAGAGCGGGAAGTGCAGCTGAGGATAGGTCAAGCGACTGGAGCTTTTAAGCGACTAAAACCAGCATGGCGATCGGAAAAGTATTCTACGAAATTAAAAGTGAGGCTATTTAATAGCAATGTCTTTTCCACACTTCTCTAAAGCCGCGAGTGATGGAATTTAAATTAGTTGCCAGAGAAACGGATTCTTACCTTCAAAAATAACTGCCTTCGGTGGATTCTGATCATCGACTGGAGAGGTAACATAACAAACCAGATAGTCCAATTTATCTCAGGTCAGCCTATAGTTACATACGTCATTCGACAATGAAGGTGGCAATAGCCTGGGGATGTGATCCGTATGAAGGACGATAGGATTCTGAAACAGATGTTGGAATTTTGACCTCAAGAAATCCTCAGGAGATCTCGACCAAAGAGTACCTTGCGTCGCACTTATCCAACATTCCTGTCCAACATTCACACTACGATCCAATCCCAATGGGAGATGTTTGGGTGGTGGCACACATGCGGGATGACTGGCGCCTCTTCGTAGATGCTTTGGGTGTCTCTGGTGGCGCAGGAGGATCTAAGGTCTAAGGTAAGGTAAGCACTAAGAGGTTGCCCATTTGCTGCCACCTGGTGCACATTTCGGAGAGCCATTTGTGTCCCACAGTTCGTCCATGCACAGCAAAGTTTTGCCACACTTGGCACAGTTTCTCCACGCTTAGCACTAGTCACCTGGTTTCGCAATTTTTCACCTATAAATATTGTGCCGTGTTTACATGACTAAGCTGATTATAGATGCCTCAGATGTACTAAGTTTTGACTTCATTGGGATACTTTTGCTATGTTTTTCTTTATGCCATGTTTATTTATGAATGACTTGCAGTGTAAACAATAAACAACAATAAACTTATAGTAAAAAATGGAGAGCAAAACTTCGCAACACTAAATACAAACTGGACTAACTGAAACTAAAAAATACAACTAAATTGAAAGTCACTCGAATAAATCAGCATTCTATTTATTAATTAGCAGAGTAGCTAATAATATGCACCACAGAGAATGAACTGTCGCTGACTTAAACTGGAGAACGAAAGAAAATGCGCTCCAATACGTAGCAATCTTCATCCTTAAATAAAACACCGCTCCAGCAAAGGAACTAATCTACTTTTGTAAAGGTTCATCGGCTAGGTTCACAGAGCGACTGGCAATTTGCTTCCCGTTGTATGTACTTGTGAATAGATAGCATATTGGCAAAAGCCCCAAATGTAAAAATTTTTTTATTTAATTTCATTCGTACAAAGCCTCAGTTTTACACCTTACTTATTTAGGACTATTCTGGACGCTATCAGACCTATCGGACAGCTCTGTTTGACACTAGATGCTTACCGACAGCCTTTGTCTATTCTTTCAAATGTAAAAGCACATTCCTGATTAGTATTAGTAGCCATTAACGGTTTTTTAAATCAAAATATTTTTCAATCATCCTGAATATCATCCTTTGTGGGTCACCTAGCTTTCCCAAAATAACTCTTTTCTTCTCTCGGTTAGTTGTCTACGTCATCACCGGTGGGGGGGGGGGGGGAAACCGACATACAGTGCTGCCAATACTCTAAGACAAATTGTAGTGCATACCGACCAAATCATACTACAAAATATTGTTTGTGGTATAATTGTAAAATTCGAAGTCAGTTTTCACTCAATTGACAAATGAACTAAAAATTTTCTCTCTCAGAATCCAATTTTGGGGTGTTGTTTCTCGCATGATGATTAGTTCAAATTTCATGGTGATTTTTTTTTTTTTTTTTTATCGCGTTTCCGTTCTATGGAAATACCTCTTAGTTTCTTTACCCTTCATGGAGAAGTTTCACAAATTTCAAAGAGATAAAACTTAGCCTGGAAAATACAGCCCAAATGTACCGAAACATACCGAAAATACTGGATTATATAAAAAATTCCAAGTATACTGTTTTGTATCTACTACTACTACTACTACTAATAACTCACTGCAGCACCAAGCCGCCTGAGGCCAACACAGCTACGCTCGCTCCTTATCCAACCTAATCTATTTAAATCCTCCTTCTTTACACCCTCCCAGGAAGTTCCCATTTCCTTTAAATCTTTATTTATGACATCCTCCCAACCCAGACAAGGACGACCTGCTTTCCGTGTAGCCCCAGACGGTTGGCCAAAAAGGAAAATCTTAGGTAATCTGTCATCCTTCATCCGTAGAACGTGGCCTAGCCATCTCAACCTTTCTTTCATTATAGCCCCAGAAAGCGGGATTGAACCACACTTTTCGTACAACCTACTGTTTGAAATACGGTCAGTCAGCCGGGTACCCAGAACAATCCGTAGGCAATTTCTCTGGAAAACATCTAGTAAATTTTCATCTGCTTTTCGGAGTGCCCATGCTTCAGAGCTGACCACTGTCATCACTGTAGCTTCCAATATTCTAATCTTGGTTTGTAGACTTATCTTTCTATTCTTCCAAACTTTTTTTTAACTGTGAAAAAACATCCTGAGCTTTAGCTATTCTACTTTTAACATCCTTACTGCTCCCACCATCTTTATTAATAATGCTACCAAGGTAACTGAAGCTCCCAACCTGATCAATCTTTTCGTTACCTAATGTCACCTGTTCATCTTCACTTATTCCTAGCCTTAGTGACTTAATCTTCTTAACATTAATTTTCAAGCCTATTTTAGCACCCTGAACTCGTAAAACCTCTAAAAATTCATTCATTTTGCTCACACTTTCATCTAATATGCTTAAATCATCAGCATAATCTAAGTCCAGGAGCGTTCTTCCTCCCCATTTGATTCCATGGTCTCCAATTGCCTTTCCTGTGCTCCTTAAGACGAAGTCCATCAAAATGATCCATATAAAGGGGGATAGAACACAACCCTGCTTAACCCCTGATTTAATACAAAACCAGTTGCTAACCTCATTTCCTACCTTAACCGCAGCAGTATTATTCTCGTACATAGCGCAAATCACTTTAATGTATTTTACTGGTATACCATATAACGATAAGACCTTTGTTAACGCTGATCTATCAACAGAATCGAAAGATTGCTCATAATCGATAAAACTAAGGACCAAAGGTTTTGACAACGAAGGGACTTCTCAATTATTAGCCTAAGAGTGAAAACATGGTCGACACATCCTCTACCTTTTCTAAAACCGCATTGTTCTTCCCTTAAAACTTTGTCTACAGCATGTCTCAGTCTAAAAAGTATCATATTACTCAGTAATTTGCTACCTACAGAGACCAGACTAATGCCTCGATAATTACGACACTCACTCTTGTCACCTTTCTTATACAGTGATTTAATTAAGGTTTTCCTAAAATCATTGGGTACTTCCCCTTTTTCAAAAATCATGCTCATAATCTTCAGTAGCTTATTCCTAACCTCAGAGCCACCATATTTAAGAAACTCATTAATCATACTATCAGCACCTGGGGCCTTATTATTTTTTAATCCTTTTAGTACTGTCGC